>NW_027464278.1:226438-386357 GCF_050947455.1 Rhinoderma darwinii
CTATAACACCCGGCATCCCCCCCCCGGTGTATAACATCGGCAGTCCCCCCCCCCAGTGTATAACATGCCGGCCCCCCCCCCCCCCCAGTGTATAACATCCGGCACTCCCCCCCAGTGTATAACATCCGGCACTCCCCCCCCCAGTGTATAACATCCGGCACTCCCCCCCCCCGGTGTTAAACATCCGGCACTCCCCCCCCCCGGTGTATAACATCCGGCCTCCCCCCCCCAGTGTATAACATCCGGCACTCCCCCCCCCAGTGTATAACATCCGGCACTCCCCCCCCCAGTGTATAACATCCGGCACTCCCCCCCCCCGGTGTATAACATCCGGCACTCCCCCCCCCCCCCCGGTGTATAACATCCGGCACTCCCCCCCCCCCAGTGTATAACATCCGGCACTCCCCCCCCCCCGTGTATAACATCCGGCACTCCCCCCCAGTGTATAACATCCGGCACTCCCCCCCCCCCAGGTGTATAACATCCGGCACTCCCCCCCCAGTGTATAACATCCGGCACTCCCCCCCGTGTATAATATCCGGCACTCCCCCCCCCCCAGTGTATAACATCCGGCACTCCCCCCCCAGTGTATACCCTCGGCCTCCCCCCCAGTGTATAATATCCGGCACTCCCCCCCCCCAGTGTATAACATCCGGCACTCCCCCCCCAGTGTATAACATCCGGCACTCCCCCCCCAGTGTATAACATCCGGCACTCCCCAGGCTACTCCGCTCCCCCCCCAGTGTAATGACATCCGGCACTCCCCCCCCCAGTGTATAACAGCCCGGCACTCCCCCCCCCCCAGTGTATAACATCCGGCACTCCCCCCCCAGTGTATAACATCCGGCACTCCCCCCCCAGGTGTATAACATCCGGCACTCCCCCCCAGGTGTATAACATCCGGCACTCCCCCCCAGGTGTATAACATCCGGCACTCCCCCCCCCCAGTGTATAACATCCGGCACTACCCCCAGTGTATAACATCCGGCACTCCCCCCCCCCGGTGTATAACATGCGGAACCCCCCAGTGTATAACATCCGGCACTCCCCCCCAGTGTATAACATCTGAGACCCCCCCCCCCCCCTGGTGTATAACATCTGGCACTCCCCCCCAGTGTATAATATCCAGCACTCCCCCCCCTGTCTATAACACCCCGGCACTCCCCCCCGGTGTATAACATCCGGCAGTCCCCCCCCCCAGTGTATAACATCCGGCCTCCCCCCCCCCAGTGTATAACATCCGGCACTGCCCCCCCCAGTGTATAACATCTGGCACTCCCCCCCAGTGTATAACATCCGGCACTCCCCCCCCCCCCGGTGTATAACATCCTGCACTCCCCCCCAGTGTATAACATCCGGCACTCCCCCCCCCCCCCAGTGTATAGCATCCGCCACTCCCCCCCCAGTGTATAACATCCGCCACTCCCCCCCCAGTGTATAACATCCGCCACTCCCCCCCAGTGTATGACATCCGGCAGTGTATGACTCTCCCCCCCCCCAGTGTATAACATCCGGCACTCCCCCCCCCAGTGTATAACATCCGGCACTCCACCCCCAGTGTATAAAATCCGGCACTCCCCCCAGTGTATAACATCCGGCACTCCCCCCCCCCCCCAGTGTATAACATCCGGCACTCGCCCTGCAGTCACGTTACAGACATTATATAGATATAGTTGGTGTTGCTGAAACATGGCTGGACTCTTCACATGACTGGCTGTAAATCTACAGGGTTTTACACTGTTCCGGAAAGACAGGACACATAGGAAAGGTGGGTGTGTCTGTATGTGAGAAGTGATATGAAGACGGTGGTGTATGTCTGTATGTGAGAAGTGATATGAAGGTGGTGGTGTATGTCTGTATGTGAGAAGTGATATGAAGGCGGTGGTGTATGTCTGTAGTGAGAAGAGATATGAAGGTGGTGGTGTATGTCTGTATGTGAGAAGCGATATGAAGGTGAGTGTGAATGAGACATTAGAGGTTGAAGATTGTGAGGAGGTTGAAACCTTGTGGGTGGAATTACAAAGGGAGGTAAACAATGAAAAAATTACTTTTGGTGTAATCTATAGACCCCCCAATATAACTGAGGAGATGGAAGGTCAGCTATATAAACAGATGGAGCGGGCTGCGCAGGCGGGTACTGTAGTGATAATGGGAGATTTTAATTTCCGGGATATTAATTGGTGTCATGGTTCAGCTTCAACTTCAAAGGGGAGACATTTCCTCAACCTGTTGCAGGAAAATTTTATGGGCCAGTTTGTGGAAGACCCGACTAGAGGTGAAGCTCTGTTGGATCTGGTCATTTCTAATAATACAGAGCTTGTTGGGAATGTCAATATTCGTGAAAACCTCGGTAACAGTGATCATAATATAGTTACATTTTACCTATACTGTAAAAAACAAACGCAGGCTGGGAGGGCAAAAACATTTAATTTTAAGAAAGCCAATTTCCCCAGGATGAGGGCGGCAATTCAGGATATGGACTGGGAAGAACTAATGTCAAATAATGGAACAAATGATAAATGGGAGATTTTCACATCTACTTTGAGTTATTATAGTGCAAAACTTATTCCTATAGGTAACAAGTATAAACGACTCAAATTAAACCCCACATGGCTTACACCTTCTGTGAAAGGGGCAATACATGACAAAAAAAGGGCATTTAAAAAATACAAATCTGAGGGTACAGCTGTAGCCTTTGTAAAATATAAAGAGCTTAATAAAATCTGTAAAAATGTAACAAAATCAGCAAAAATACAAAATGAAAGGCAGGTGGCCAAGGATAGTAAAACAAATCCCAAAAAATTCTTCAAGTATATAAATGCTAAAAAGCCAAGGTCTGAACATGTAGGACCCCTAGATAGTGGTAATGGGGAGTTGATCACAGGGGATCAAGAGAAGGCAGAGTTACTAAATGGGTTCTTCCGCTCTGTATATACAACAGAAGAAGGAGCAGCTGATGTAGCCGGTGCCAGTGCTGTTAATATATCAGTTGATATACTGAATTGGATGAATGTAGATCTGGTCCAAGCTAAATAAAATAAAATAAATGTGCACAAGGCCCCGGGACCAGATGGGTTACACCCTAGAATTCTTAAAGAGCTTAGTTCAGTTATTTCTGCCCCCCTCTTCATAATATTCAGAGAATCTCTAGTGACTGGTATAGTGCCAAGGGACTGGCGCAGGGCAAATGTGGTGCCTATTTTCAAAAAGGGCTCTAGGTCTTCCCCGGGTAATTATAGACCAGTAAGCTTAACATCCATCGTGGGGAAAATGTTTGAGGGGCTATTGAGGGACTATATACAGAATTATGTGACAATAAATAGCATTATAAGTGACAGCCAGCACGGTTTTACTAAGGACAGAAGCTGTCAAACCAACCTAATCTGTTTTTATGAAGAGGTGAGCAGAAGCCTAGACAGAGGGGCCGCTGTGGATATAGTGTTTATATGAGAGGTGAGGAGAAGCCTAGACAGAGGGGCCGCTGTGGATTTAGTGTTTATATGAGAGGTGAGCAGAAGCCTAGACAGAGGGGCCGCTGTGGATATAGTGTTTATATGAAGAGGTGAGCAGAAGTCTAGACAGAGGGGCCGCTGTGGATTTAGTGTTTTTGGACTTTGCAAAGGCATTTGACACTGTCCCCCATAGACGCCTAATGGGTAAATTAAGGACTATAGGTTTAGAAAGTATAGTTTGTAATTGGATTGAGAATTGGCTCAAGGACCGTATCCAGAGAGTTGTGGTCAATGATTCCTACTCTGAATGGTCCCCGGTTATAAGTGGTGTACCCCAGGGTTCAGTGCTGGGACCACTATTATTCACCTTATTTATTAATGATAAAGAGGATGGGATTAATAGCACTATTTCTATTGTTGCAGATGACACCAAGCTATGCAATATAGTTCAGACTATGGAAGATGTTCATGAATTGCAGGCAGATTTAAACAAACTAAGTGTTTGGGCGTCCACTTGGCAGATGAAGTTTAATGTAGATAAATGTAAAGTTATGCATCTGGGTACCAACAACCTGCATGCATCATATGTCCTAGGGGGAGCTACACTGGCGGATTCACTTGTTGAGAAGGATCTGGGTGTAATAATCTGCAGCATCATATGTCCTAGGGGGAGCTACACGAGTCACTTGTTGAGAAGGATCTGGGTGTACTTGTAAATTATAAACTCAATAACAGCATGCAGTGTCAATCAGCTGCTTCAAAGGCCAACAGGATATTGTCGTGTATTAAAAGAGGCCTGGACTCGCGGGACAGGGATGTAATATTACCACTTTACAAAGCATTAGTGAGGCCTCATCTAGAATATGCAGTTCAGTTCTGGGCTCCAGTTCATAGAAAGGATGAAAAATACAAAGAAGATCAACGAAGCTAATAAGGGACATGGAGAATCTAAGTTATGAGGAAAGATTAAAAGAACTAAACCTATTTAGCCTTGAGAAAAGACGACTAAGGGGGGACGTGATTAACTTATTATATATTAATGGCACATACAAAAAATATGGTGAAATCCTGTTCCATGTAAAACCCCCTCAAAAAACAAGGGGGCGCTCCCTCCATCTGGAAAAAGAAAGGTTCAACCTGCAGAGGCGACAAGCCTTCTTTACTGTGAGAACTGTGAATCTATGGAATAGTCACCGCAGGAGCTGGTCGCAGCAGGGACAGGAGATGGCTTTAAAAAAGGCCTAGATAATTTTCTAGAACAAAAAAGTATTAGCTCCTACGTGTAGAAATATTTTACTTCCCTTTTCCCTTCCCTTCGTTGAACTTGATGGACATGTGTCTTTTTTCAGCCGTACTAACTATGTAACTATGTAATCATACAGCACATCCCTCCCGGCATCAGTCCCATCATACAGCACATCCCTCCCGGCATCAGTCCCATCATACAGCACATCCCTCCCGGCATCAGTCCCATCATACAGCACATCCCTCCCGGCATCAGTCCCATCATACAGCACATCCCTCCCGGCATCAGTCCCATCATACAGCACATCCCTCCCGGCATCAGTCCCATCATACATCACATCAATCCCAGCATCAGTCCCATCATACAGCACATCCCTCCCGGCATCAGTCCCATCATACAGCACATCCCTCCCGGCATCAGTCCCATCATACAGCACATCCATCCCGGCATCAGTCCCATCATACAGCACATCCCTCCCGGCATCAGTCCCATCATACAGCACATCCCTCCCGGCATCAGTCCCATCATACAGCACATCCATCCCAGCATCAGTCCCATCATACAGCACATCCCTCCCGGCATCAGTCCCATCATACAGCACATCCCTCCCGGCATCAGTCCCATCATACAGCACATCCCTCCCGGCATCAGTCCCATCATACAGCACATCCCTCCCGGCATCAGTCCCATCATACAGCACATCCCTCCCGGCATCAGTCCCATCATACAGCACATCCCTCCCGGCATCAGTCCCATCATACAGCACATCCCTCCCGGCATCAGTCCCATCATACAGCACATCCCTCCCGGCATCAGTCCCATCATACATCACATCAATCCCAGCATCAGTCCCATCATACAGCACATCCCTCCCGGCATCAGTCCCATCATACAGCACATCCCTCCCGGCATCAGTCCCATCATACAGCACATCCATCCCGGCATCAGTCCCATCATACATCACATCCCTCCCGGCATCAGTCCCATCATACAGCACATCAATCCCAGCATCAGTCCCATCATACAGCACATCCCTCCCGGCATCAGTCCCATCATACAGCACATCCCTCCCGGCATCAGTCCCATCATACAGCACATCCCTCCCGGCATCAGTCCCATCATACAGCACATCCCTCCCGGCATCAGTCCCATCATACAGCACATCCCTCCCGGCATCAGTCCCATCATACAGCACATCCCTCCCGGCATCAGTCCCATCATACAGCACATCCCTCCCGGCATCAGTCCCATCATACAGCACATCCCTCCCGGCATCAGTCCCATCATACAGCACATCCCTCCCGGCATCAGTCCCATCATACAGCACATCCCTCCCGGCATCAGTCCCATCATACAGCACATCCCTCCCGGCATCAGTCCCATCATACAGCACATCCCTCCCGGCATCAGTCCCATCATACATCACATCAATCCCAGCATCAGTCCCATCATACAGCACATCCCTCCCGGCATCAGTCCCATCATACAGCACATCCCTCCCGGCATCAGTCCCATCATACATCACATCAATCCCAGCATCAGTCCCATCATACAGCACATCCCTCCCGGCATCAGTCCCATCATACAGCACATCCCTCCCGGCATCAGTCCCATCATACAGCACATCCCTCCCGGCATCAGTCCCATGCCTTTGCAAAGGCATTTGACACTGTCCCCCATAGACGCCTAATGGGTAAATTAAGGACTATAGGTTTAGAAAGTATAGTTTGTAATTGGATTGAGAATTGGCTCAAGGACCGTATCCAGAGAGTTGTGGTCAATGATTCCTACTCTGAATGGTCCCCAGTTATAAGTGGTGTACCCCAGGGTTCAGTGCTGGGACCACTATTATTCAACTTATTTATTAATGATATAGAGGATGGGATTAATAGCACTATTTCTATTTTTGCAGATGACACCAAGCTATGTAATATAGTTCAGACTATGGAAGATGTTCATGAATTACAGGCAGATTTAAACAAACTAAGTGTTTGGGCGTCCACTTGGCAGATGAAGTTTAATGTAGATAAATGTAAAGTTATGCACCTGGGTACGAATAAGCTGCAGCATCATATGTCCTAGGGGGGCTACACTGGCGGATTCACTTGTAGAGAAGGATCTGGGTGTAATAATCTGCAGCATCATATGTCCTAGGGGGAGCTACACTGGGAGAGTCACTTGTTGAGAAGAATCTGGGTGTAATAATCTGCAGCATCATATGTCCTAGGGGGCGCTACACTGGGGGAGTCACTTGTTGAGAAGGATCTGGGTGTAATAATCTGCAGCATCATATGTCCTAGGGGGCGCTACACTGGGGGAGTCACTTGTTGAGAAGGATCTGGGTGTAATAATCTGCAGCATCATATGTCCTAGGGGGCGCTACACTGGGGGAGTCACTTGTTGAGAAGGATCTGGGAGTAATAATCTGCAGCATCATATGTCCTAGGGGGCGCTACACTGGGGGAGTCACTTGTAGAGAAGGATCTGGGTGTAATAATCTGCAGCATCATATGTCCTAGGGGGAGCTACACTGGGGGAGTCACTTGTTGAGAAGGATCTGGGTGTAATAATCTGCAGCATCATATGTCCTAGGGGGAGCTACACTGGGGGAGTCACTTGTTGAGAAGGATCTGGGTGTAATAATCTGCAGCATCATATGTCCTAGGAGGAGCTACACTGGGGGAGTCACTTGTTGAGAAGAATCTGGGTGTAATAATCTGCAGCATCATATGTCCTAGGGGGCGCTACACTGGGGGAGTCACTTGTTGAGAAGGATCTGGGTGTAATAATCTGCAGCATCATATGTCCTAGGAGGAGCTACACTGGGGGAGTCACTTGTTGAGAAGAATCTGGGTGTAATAATCTGCAGCATCATATGTCCTAGGGGGAGCTACACTGGGAGAGTCACTTGTTGAGAAGAATCTGGGTGTAATAATCTGCAGCATCATATGTCCTAGGGGGAGTTACACTGGGGGAGTCACTTGTAGAGACGGATCTGGGTGTAATAATCTGCAGCATCATATGTCCTAGGGGGCGCTACACTGGGGGAGTCACTTGTGGAGAAGGATCTGGGTGTAATAATCTGCAGCATCATATGTCCTAGGGGGCGCTACACTGGGGGAGTCACTTGTTGAGAAGGATCTGGGAGTAATAATCTGCAGCATCATATGTCCTAGGGGGCGCTACACTGGGGGAGTCACTTGTAGAGAAGGATCTGGGTGTAATAATCTGCAGCATCATATGTCCTAGGGGGAGCTACACTGGGGGAGTCACTTGTTGAGAAGGATCTGGGTGTAATAATCTGCAGCATCATATGTCCTAGGGGGAGCTACACTGGGGGAGTCACTTGTTGAGAAGGATCTGGGTGTAATAATCTGCAGCATCATATGTCCTAGGAGGAGCTACACTGGGGGAGTCACTTGTTGAGAAGAATCTGGGTGTAATAATCTGCAGCATCATATGTCCTAGGGGGCGCTACACTGGGGGAGTCACTTGTTGAGAAGGATCTGGGTGTAATAATCTGCAGCATCATATGTCCTAGGAGGAGCTACACTGGGGGAGTCACTTGTTGAGAAGAATCTGGGTGTAATAATCTGCAGCATCATATGTCCTAGGGGGAGCTACACTGGGAGAGTCACTTGTTGAGAAGAATCTGGGTGTAATAATCTGCAGCATCATATGTCCTAGGGGGAGTTACACTGGGGGAGTCACTTGTAGAGACGGATCTGGGTGTAATAATCTGCAGCATCATATGTCCTAGGGGGCGCTACACTGGGGGAGTCACTTGTAGAGACGGATCTGGGTGTAATAATCTGCAGCATCATATGTCCTAGGGGGCGCTACACTGGGAGTAATAATCTGCAGCATCATATGTCCTAGGGGGGGCTACACTGGGGGAGTCACTTGTTGAGAAGGATCTGGGTGTAATAATCTGCAGCATCATATGTCCTAGGGGGGCTACACTGGCGGATTCACTTGTAGAGAAGGATCTGGGTGTAATAATCTGCAGCATCATATGTCCTAGGGGGAGCTACACTGGGAGAGTCACTTGTTGAGAAGGATCTGGGTGTAATAATCTGCAGCATCATATGTCCTAGGGGGGGCTACACTGGGGGAGTCACTTGTTGAGAAGGATCTGGTGTAATAATCTGCAGCATCATATGTCCTAGGGGGGGCTACACTGGGGGAGTCACTTGTAGAGAAGGATCTGAGTGTAATAATCTGCAGCATCATATGTCCTAGGGGGAGCTACACTGGGGGAGTCACTTGTTGAGAAGGATCTGGTGTAATAATCTGCAGCATCATATGTCCTAGGGGGAGTTACACTGGGGGAGTCACTTGTTGAGAAGGATCTGGTGTAATAATCTGCAGCATCACATGTCCTAGGGGGCGCTACACTGGGGGAGTCACTTGTTGAGAAGGATCTGGGTGTAATAATCTGCAGCATCACATGTCCTAGGGGGCGCTACACTGGGGGAGTCACTTGTAGAGAAGGATCTGGGTGTAATAATCTGCAGCATCACATGTCCTAGGGGGCGCTACACTGGGGGAGTCACTTGTTGAGAAGAATCTGGGTGTAATAATCTGCAGCATCATATGTCCTAGGGGGAGCTACACTGGCGGATTCACTTGTAGAGAAGGATCTGGGTGTAATAATCTGCAGCATCATATGTCCTAGGGGGAGCTACACTGGGGGAGTCACTTGTTGAGAAGGATCTGGGTGTAATAATCTGCAGCATCATATGTCCTAGGGGGGCTACACTGGCGGATTCACTTGTAGAGAAGGATCTGGGTGTAATAATCTGCAGCATCATATGTCCTAGGGGGAGCTACACTGGGAGAGTCACTTGTTGAGAAGAATCTGGGTGTAATAATCTGCAGCATCATATGTCCTAGGGGGAGCTACACTGGGGGAGTCACTTGTTGAGAAGGATCTGGGGGTAATAATCTGCAGCATCATATGTCCTAGGGGGAGCTACACTGGGGGAGTCACTTGTAGAGAAGGATCTGGGTGTAATAATCTGCAGCATCATATGTCCTAGGGGGAGCTACACTGGGAGAGTCACTTGTTGAGAAGAATCTGGGTGTAATAATCTGCAGCATCATATGTCCTAGGGGGAGTTACACTGGGGGAGTCACTTGTAGAGAAGGATCTGGGTGTAATAATCTGCAGCATCATATGACCTAGGGGGCGCTACACTGGGAGTAATAATCTACAGCATCATATGTCCTAGGGGGCGCTACACTGGGGGAGTCACTTGTTGAGAAGGATCTGGGTGTAATAATCTGCAGCATCATATGACCTAGGGGGCGCTACACTGGGGGAGTCACTTGTAGAGAAGGATCTGGGTGTAATAATCTGCAGGCATCATATGTCCTAGGGGGGCTACACTGGGAGAGTCACTTGTAGAGAAGGATCTGGGTGTAATAATCTGCAGCATCATATGTCCTAGGGGGAGCTACACTGGGGGAGTCACTTGTTGAGAAGGATCTGGGTGTAATAATCTGCAGCATCATATGTCCTAGGGGGAGCTACACTGGGGGAGTCACTTGTTGAGAAGGATCTGGGTGTAATAATCTACAGCATCATATGTCCTAGGGGGCGCTACACTGGGGGAGTCACTTGTTGAGAAGGATCTGGGTGTAATAATCTGCAGCATCATATGTCCTAGGGGGCGCTACACTGGGAGTAATAATCTGCAGCATCACATGTCCTAGGGGGCGCTACACTGGGGGAGTCACTTGTTGAGAAGGATCTGGGTGTAATAATCTGCAGCATCATATGTCCTAGGGGGCGCTACACTGGGAGTAATAATCTGCAGCATCATATGTCCTAGGGGGCGCTACACTGGGGGAGTCACTTGTTGAGAAGGATCTGGGTGTAATAATCTGCAGCATCATATGTCCTAGGGGGCGCTACACTGGGGGAGTCACTTGTTGAGAAGGATCTGGGTGTAATAATCTGCAGCATCATATGTCCTAGGGGGCGCTACACTAGGGGAGTCACTTGTTGAGAAGGATCTGGGTGTAATAATCTGCAGCATCATATGTCCTAGGGGGCGCTACACTGGGAGTAATAATCTGCAGCATCACATGTCCTAGGGGGCGCTACACTGGGGGAGTCACTTGTTGAGAAGGATCTGGGTGTACTTGTAAATCATAAACTCAATAACAGCACAATGTCAATCAGCTGCTTCAAAGGCCAGCAGGATATTGTCGTGTATTAAAAGAGGCATGGACTCGCGGGACAGGGATGTAATATTGCCACTTTACAAAGCATTAGTGAGGCCTCATCTAGAATATGCAGTCCAGTTCTGGGCTCCAGTTCATAGAAAGGATGCCCTGGAGTTGGAAAAAATACAAAGAAGAGCAACAAAGCTAATAAGGGGCGCGGAGAATTTAAGTTATGAGGAAAGATTGAAAGAATTAAACCTATTTAGCCTTGAGAAAAGACGACTAAGGGGGGACGTGATTAACTTATATAAATATATGAATGGCACATACAAAAAATATGGTGAAATCCTGTTCCTTGTAAAACCCCCTCAAAAAACAAGGGGGCGCTCCCTCCGTCTGGAGAAAAAAAGGTTCACCCTGCAGAGGCGACAAGGCTTCTTTACTGTGAGAACGGTGAATTTATGGAATAGCCTACCGCAGGAGCCGTCACAGCAGGGACAGTAGACACCGCAGGAGCCGTCACAGCAGGGACAGTAGACACCGCAGGAGCCGACACAGCAGGGACAGTAGACACCGCAGGAGCCGTCACAGCAGGGACAGGAGACACCGCAGGAGCCGTCACAGCAGGGACAGGAGATGCTGCAAAAAAGGGTTAGATAATTTCCTAGAACAAAAAAGTATTAGCTCCTATGTGTAGAAATGTTTCCTTCCCTTTTCCCTTCCCTTGGTTGAACTTGATGGACATGTGTCTTTTTTCAGCCGTACAAACTATGTAACATTAGTGATAGAACGGGTCGTTATATAGAGATCAGTGACCTCCACCGCGGTCCTGTAATAGGACGTCTCCGGTGTAACTGGTCAGTTCCGGAAATTTCTTCCCTCCCAGATATTCCACCATCAGGTGTGACTGATATTATTATAACGTGGAAGGAACTGCCGCAACTCAGCCACGAAGTGCAGACCACGTAAAGTTACAGAGCAGGGGCCGAGTGCTGAGGAGCAAGTGCAGAGAAGTCACCAACACTCCGCTGACTCCATAACTGCAGAGTACAGACCTAATCTGGTGTCAACATCTGCAATCTTGTAGAAAGCCCCCAGAATAGTGGAAGGTGATTTACTGCAAAGGGGGAACCAATGCCATATTAATGTTTGGAGCGTGCTCTATATGTTCCTGGCTGTTTAACCCCTCAAATGCTGCGGTCCGAGCGCCACATCTGAGGCGTTGAAAAGAGGGGTGCGGCCCCCTCCGACAGCTCATCTCCCCCCCCCCCCGTGCAGTGAGATCGGGTGTGATGACGGTTGTTATGGCAGCCTAGGGTGTGGGGAGTGAAAAACAAAAATAAAAAAATAGCTTCGTCCCGAAGGGGTTAAAGGGAATGTGTCGCAAATTGATTTTGTGGGTTTTTACTTATTTTTATTATATTTTTGAAGCTTTTTTGTGGTATTTTTTTTTTCTACCACATGGTGGGAAGTATTAAATAATTTGACATGTTTTCCTATGTTGGCCACCAGAGGGAGCACTTCCCAGAATTACAGCAAGGTGAATGAGGGAAAGCAACCTGACTCACAGCTGCTGTAAATGTGGGAGGGAATGTGCGGACACACACACAGCTCTGCTACACACACAGCACTGCTACACACACACACACACACACACGCAGCTCTGCTACACACATGCAGCTCTGCTACACACACACGCAGCTCTGCTACACACACACACACAGCACTGCTACACACATACACAGCTTTGCTACACACACAGCGCTGCTACAACACAGCCCTGCTATATGTGCACACACACAGCACTGCTACGCACGCGCACACACAACACTGCTACACACACACAGCTGATACGCATACACACACAGCTCTGCTACGCGCACACACACATATAAACAGCTCTGCTACGCATACACACACCGCTTTGCTGCACACACACATATATACACAGAGCTTCTATGCACGCACACAGCTCCGCTACGCACACTCAGTTACAGCAGGTGTGCAAACTGGGGGGGGGGGGTCACGATAGGGGAGGGGCTGTGAGAGACAAACAGAGACACACACTTTATCTGCAGTGCGGCCGGTCTTCAAAATGGCACCGGCTTTACCCCTATAAACCAGCTTCTACGCTGGGTTGTGCTGCGCCTGCGCAGTAGAGTGAGACAGCAGAGGATACAATGGACGGGAGCCGCTCATTATGTCCTATGCCCTGTAGATGCCGTACCCCGTCTGTGTATGTGTCGTTAAGAGACGCATACAAAGATGTACTAAAACATGGCAGCCCCCAGTCCAGTCAGAAAGGGTTAATTAAAAAAAAAAACATTGTGTGTGAAAAAATAAATAAAAAGTCAATATATTTTACTAAATAAAAACACATAAATGAATAATTCATGACACTGTCCCTTTAGTGCCTATGGATTTAGGATGGGACGTCATAAAAGCTCCTGTAGAGTAACGTGGAGGCGTCCCAATACTTTTAGCCATATCGTGTATATCGCAAGCTCCAGATTATAAATCTATAGTTAATTGCCGCACAATATTGCAGGTAATAGTGCGCAGGTTTTCGGCTGCACGCGTGCACCACTACGTGTCCTCATCCTAAGGCCTGACGAGCTCATTATACATCTGTGTGCGGTCGGTTAAAAAAACGGACAGCACGCGGACCCATGCAATTCAATGGGGCTATTCACCTGTCCGTGTTTTTTCACGTAGCGTGTGTCCGTTACGTGAAACACATTGAATGTCCTATATTGCTCCGCAGATGTTGCATTTTTTTTGTGGCCGGAAAAATAAAGATTCTGGAGCAAAAATCGCAACTCTGAAAAAATAATAAATCTTATAGTTACCCAGAATTCTGTGCTTCTTCGTCCAGCCCGGCCCCCTTGGCTGACGTTTCATCCCATGTGACCGAGCAGCCGATAACAGGCTGCAGTGGTGACATGGAATGAAACCTCGTCCCAGGGCAACAGGACGGCAGAGGGACGCGTCGCGGTGGTTAAAGGATGAAACTTTTTGTTTTTTTCTAGCGCAGGATTTTCGTAGCGGACCTTCTGGCCGTAAAACTGCACCAATTTGGTTCGGTTTTCCGCCGGAATTCCCTGCGGGGACCAGGGCGGATACGTGGTGTGCTTTTACGCAGCATCCCTGTGTGAACATACCCGAACACTGCAGGCTCTTTAAAACTGAGATTATTTAAAGGGGAAGTTCACCTTTTACAAGTATTTTGCATTAGAACGGGCACAAAAATTTCTCCTTGTAAGATTTCTCGAATGGTTACATTGACTCGGATGGAAAGTCGATGTCTGATCACCAAATGACGCATTTTTTTACGATCCCAAAACGATGAACTTTTTGTGTTGACTTTAGACGTCGGAGGCCTCTACGACATAACAATGAAGTAACGCACAAGTCCAAGATCTAAATACTTTCTTTATTCAACTTTTTTTTTTTATGTACATTTTTTAATCTACATATTTACATAAGAAAGTCAAAAGGGGATCCCTGGGATCTGACGTTAGCAGAAAAAATGAGGTCCCCATTTGTGGCCACCTCGAGGCTGCTGGTGGGTTACTCGTTTCTCAGCAGCGGGGGGAGGGGATCCAGACATTCCCAAGTAAAGTGGAAAGCACAAGGTAACGATAGAAGTAAAATTAGTCCACAGGGTTTTATCATTTTATTTTTGTGTTGTTTTTTTTTAGATATAATACCGGGACATCTGTAAAACGCTTCGATAACCTAAACATGTGGAGCCATTAGATGTCCATCTAAGTGCCATGTGATGTAAAGAGCGCCCTACATGTTAATGGATTTCTTTCGGTGAACCCTTTTGGCCAGTCGGAAGCCCCGAATTGTGTTTTTTTTTCTCCCCATCACCTAATATTCTACAAAATACACAATAAAGGGGCATCTCACGTCCACCAATTATATGGAGAAGGTCTTCAGAGAGTGCAAAGTGTCTCGTGACCATACACAACGTAGAGTATCTCGCCTTCCCCGTATATACCTCAGAGTCCCACACCCCCATACACAATGTAGAGTATCTCGCCTTCCCCGTATATACCTCAGAGTCCCACACCCCCATACACAATGTAGAGTATCTCGCCTTCCCCGTATATACTTCAGAGTCCCACACCCCCATACACAATACAGTATCTCACCTTCCCCATATATACCTGAGTCTCACACCCCCATACACAACGTAGAGTATCTCGCCTTCCCCGTATATACCTCAGAGTCCCACACCCCCATACACAATGTAGAGTATCTCGCCGTCCCCGTATACACCTGAGTCCCACACCCTCATACACAATAGAGTATCTCACCTTCCCCGTATATACCTGAGTCCCACACCCCCATACACAACGTAGAGTATCTCGCCTTCCCCGTATATACCTCAGAGTCCCACACCCCCATACACAACGTAGAGTATCTCGCCATCCCCGTATATACCTCAGAGTCCCACACCCCCATACACAATGTAGAGTATCTCGCCGTCCCCGTATACACTTCAGAGTCCCACACCCTCATACACAATGTAGAGTATCTCGCCTTCCCCGTATATACCTGAGTCTCACACCCCCATACACAATGTAGAGTATCTCGCCTTCCCCGTATATACCTCAGAGTCCCACACCCCCATACACAATGTAGGGCACCTTCTACTCCATATATAAAGTAGATGTACCTGTCCCAAAGTGCAGAGTTCTTCCGATGGACTCGAAAGACTCACTTAAGGGAAGGAAACCACATTAACATACAAGGAATGCTTCATTTTGGCTTTCGGCTCAGGGCCTTCAGGAGGCATTTACTGGTGTGATTACCCCATATAATATATAAGGTCTCCGGAGGGTATGATATAATCTGGTTAGCCAAAATAAGAGCCGGTCACTGCTTTGTATGAGTCTTTAAATGCAGCGTCAGCAGTGCCTTCTGGACAAAACGTTTCCCGCAGACGGAACAAGAATATGGCTTTTCCCTAATGTGAATTTTCTGATGTTTAATTAAATGGGACTTGCAATTGAAACTTTTCTTGCAGTCCAAGCAAGAGAAAGATTTTATACCAGTATGGACCTTCAGATGCTTCGCACGGTCGGAATTGGTGGCAAAGCGTTTACCACATTCGGAGCATGGATATGGTTTCTCCCCTGTGTGAATTCTCCGATGGACAATAAGGCTAGCGCTACAATTGAAACTCTTCCCACACACGTTGCAGGAGTACGGTCTCTCTCCTGTGTGTATCCTACGGTGCACGGTGAGGTGAGCATTACGGTTGAAACATTTCCCACAATCAGAACAGGAAAAAGGTCTCTCTCCGGTATGAACTCGCTGATGAAGCGTAAGGTGGGCGCTGCAACTAAAACATTTCCCACATTCCGTACAAGGATAGATCTTCATCCCTTTATGAATCCTCTGATGGACATCAAAGAGAGACCTCGTCCTAAAGCAATCCCCACATTCTGTACATTCAAAAAGTTGAGAAGCTTTATGGCCTAACAACTCTGAGCCGTTGTTGAGGTGTTTTTGATCTTCGAAGATGTAGTATGTTTGGCCCGAGACGAGGGTCGCAGGGTTCATAGCCGTAAATCGCGTCCTTGTGTTTTTGACGGGTCTATAAAGGTTCTTGGCATCTTTGACTTTCCCTCCTTCCAATGAAACTGGTTCCTCTTTAATATGAGTAGGTGGGTACTGCAGATGATCTCTGGAAGTATAAATGTCGATGTCTAGGAGATGACCTCCTTCCCAGACGGGTTCCTCCTTAATGTATGGAGCGGAGTACTGTTGGATATGTTCTGTAGGTGAATAAATATCTGAATTTGTGAGGAACCCTTCATCACATAACCCATCCTTAATATGGATAGATGTATAGTGTACATCTGAAGGTGAATACATTTCCGGGTGTAGAAGATGTTCCTCTTCGAATGACACTGGTTCTTCTTTAATGTGTGGAGATGAATATTGTTGGATATAGTCTTCTATAGGTGTACAAATTTCAATTTCTCTGGGGTCTACTCCGTCACACAACGCTGGCTTAGTCTTACCACCAGCCAGTTGATATGCAGATGTGACCATTTTTGGTAAATCTGTTAGGAGTAAAGAAAAGGAAGTAAGATGTCTACGATTACCTTGTGTTATACTGATCATAGATGAACGTGGTTAAATCTCTTACCCGGAGGTGTGCGGTTCCGGTGGTCCTCCATCATGACGTCCTTGTAGAGATCCCTCTTACCCGATGATGTTTGGTTCCGGTGGTCCTCCATCATGACGTCCTTGTACAGATCCCTCTTACCCGGTGGTGTGTAGTTCCGGTGCTCCTCCAGCATGATGTCCTTGTACAGATCCCTCTTACCAGGAGGTGTGTGGTTCCGGTGGTCTTCCATCATGACCTTCTTGTACAGATCCCTCTTACCCGGTGATGTGCAGTTCCTGTGGTCCTCCATCATGACGTCCTTGTACAGATCCCTCTTACCCGGTGGTGTGCGGTGACGGTGGTCCTCCATCATGACGTCCTTGTAGAGATCCTTGTGGTCTTCTATATACTCCCACTCCTCCATGGAGAAATAGACGGTGAGATCCTGACATCTTATAGGAACCTGACACACAATGATACAGTCATCATCCCGACACCTTCACAGCGTTACTATATAACGTCCCAGCATTCCCGGTAGTGCTCACCTCTCCAGTCAGCAGATGAATGATCTTGTTGGTGAGGTCTAGGATCTTCTGCTCATCCTTTCTCTCATGTATGGGTGAAGGACGCGGAGGCTCCGTGATGGGGCTCTGGGTCCTCCTCAATCCTTCCGATTCACAAGGACGGCTGCCGGGGGTCGCACTCTCTCCAGACGTCTTCTTCACTACTGTGTAATCCTGTGTATGGAGAACAAACATCACTATATACATTCCAGTAATCCATCACCTCCCCAGTCACGTCTTCAGTGTGTTATCAATGGTCACTAGTGGTGCCATGAAGTCTTACTCCACTATTTCCTCACCTCTCCAGTTAGAATGAAGATGATCTCAAGAGTGAGATTTAGTATTCGGTTGGTGAGGTGCTTCTGGTACTTGTCCATCCTCCGTGGATATGTCAGATGATGTCCTCAAGACTGTTTATCAAAAACATAGGATTCACTTTGATGTTACCTCGGCTGGAGACAACGCTCTGCCCGGGTCCCTAAAGTGAGAAAGACAATTTGGTATCACAAATATATCTGTGTAGAATGCTATAGCCCACAGATTAGTCCACGAGCTAAAGGGGACTAAACTTGGCGTCCGTTATGTGAAAGACAGACACAATAGGCGGCGCATGCACCAGAAAACACATTTTTGTTTAGCCAGGCCTCTAACCACGCCGAATCCCTGCCCAAGCACACGCAATCACGCCGAATCCCTGCCGAAGCACACGCAATCACGCCGAATCCCTGCCCAAGCACACGCAATCACGCCGAATCCCTGCCCAAGCACACCCAATCACGCCGAATCCCTGCCCAAGCACACGCAATCACGCCGAATCCCTGCCCAAGCACACGCAATCACGCCGAATCCCTGCCGAAGCACACGCAATCACGCCGAATCCCTGCCGAAGCACACGCAATCACGCCGTATACCTGCCCAAGCACACGCAATCACGCCGAATACCTGCCCAAGCACACGCAATCACGCCGAATCCCTGCCCAAGCACACAATCACGCCGAATCCCTGCCGAAGCACACGCAATCACGCCGAATCCCTGCCCAAGCACACGCAATCAAGCCGAATCCCTGCCCAAGCACACGCAATCACGCCGAATCCCTGCCCAAGCACACGCAATCACGCCGAATCCCTGCCGAAGCACACACAATCACGCCGAATCCCTGTCCAAGCACACGCAATCACGCCGAATCCCTGTCCAAGCACACGCAATCACGCCGAATCCCTGCCCAAGCACACGCAATCACGCCGAATCCCTGCCCAAGCACACGCAATCAAGCCGAATCCCTGCCCAAGCACACACAATCATGCCGAATCCCTGCCCAAGCACACAATATCACGCCGAATCCCTTCCCAAGCACACACAATCAACCGAATCCCTGCCCAAGCACACGCAATCAAGCCGAATCCCTGCCCAAGCACACGCAATCACGCCGAATCCCTGCCCAAGCACACGCAATCACGCCGAATCCCTGCCCAAGCACACGCAATCACGCCGAATCCCTGCCCAAGCACACGCAATCACGCCGAATCCCTGCCCAAGCACACGCAATCACGCCGAATCCCTGCCCAAGCACACGCAATCACGCCGAATCCCTGCCCAAGCACACGCAATCACGCCGAATCCCTGCCCAAGCACACGCAATCACGCCGAATCCCTGCCCAAGCACACGCAATCACGCCGAATCCCTGCCCAAGCACACAATATCACGCCGAATCCCTGCTCAAGCAGACGCAATCACGCCGAATCCCTGCTCAAGCACACGCAATCACGCCGAATCCCTGCTCAAGCACACGCAATTTTTCATCCTCCAAATAACGACTAAGAACGAGGTGACAGCATTTACACCAGACCAGGGGCTGAGCGGTGGCAGCGTTTACACTAGACCGGGGGCTGAGCGGTGGCAGTGTTTACACTAGACCGGGGGCGGAGCGGTGGCAGCGTTTACACTAGACCGGGGGCTGAGCGGTGGCAGCGTTTACACTAGACCGGGGGCTGAGCGGTGGCAGCGTTTACACTAGACCGGGGGCTGAGCGGTGGCAGCGTTTACACTAGACCGGGGGCTGAGCGGTGGCAGCGTTTACACTATGCCGGGGGCTGAGCGGCGGCAGCGTTTACACTAGACTGGGGGCTGAGCAGTGGCAGCGTTTACACTAGACCGGGGGATGACTTAGCAACCACAACATGATGATGATGATGAGACTGCTGTATATAGTGACAGACCTGATGATGATGATGAGGACGTCGAGGACCAGCACAGACGCCGAGGACCAGCACAGACGCCGAGGACCAGCACAGACGCCGAGGACCTGCACAGACGCCGAGGACCTGCACAGACGCCGAGGACCTGCACAGACGCCGAGGACCTGCACAGACGCGGAGGACCTGCACAGACGCGGAGGACCTGCACAGACGCCGAGGACCTGCACAGACGCCGAGGACCAGCACAGACGCCGAGGACCAGCACAGACGCCGAGGACCAGCACAGACGCCGAGGACCAGCACAGACGCCGAGGACCAGCACAGACGCCGAGAACCTGCACAGACGCCGAGGACCAGCACAGACGCCGAGTATGTCGCACAGAAGTCGTCCATTCGCTGTCCATTTTTCCCCCGCACACCTAGAACTCAATGTGACAGCACGGACAAGAAATACTTGTGTGAATAAGTCCTTAGAAGGTATGGACCGCTGTGCAGCCGACACTCGATTAACCTGTTCCTCCCTGGTCACATGTTGTGAATTACCCTCCAGGCCGCTGAGGGGATATTGGAAGGGCTGGAGAGGGCTCTTGTGGATTAACTCTATTGTTGTTAGATTGTTTTAGTTACGGAGCCCCCACTCCCCCCCCCTAGGACCTACACACCCTATACAGCGACACACACATTTACATAACGAGACGGCTCCACGCAGCGTTATTACGTTATTGTGAAATAAATAAATAAAAGGTATCAAACTACTGACTAGTAGTATACTGCCGACGGCCACACCGCCGTATACTCCTAGACACACCGCCGTATACTCCAAGACACACCGCCGTATAATCCTAGACGCTCCGCCGTATACGCCCCCGCACACACCGCCGTATAATCCTAGACGCTCCGCCGTATAATCCTAGACACACCGCCGTATAATCCTAGACACACCGCCGTATAATCCTAGACGCTCCGCCGTATACGCCCCCGCACACACCGCCGTATAATCCTAGACGCACCACCGTATAATCCTAGACACACCGCCGTATAATCCTAGCCACACCGCCGTATACTCCTAGACACACCGCCGTATACTCCAAGACACACCGCCGTATAATCCTAGACGCTCCGCCGTATACGCCCCCGCACACACCGCCGTATAATCCTAAACGCTCCGCCGTATAATCCTAGACACACCGCCGTATAATCCTAGACACACCGCCGTATAATCCTAGACGCTCCGCCGTATACGCCCCCGCACACACCGCCGTATAATCCTAGACGCACCACCGTATAATCCTAGACACACCGCCGTATAATCCTAGCCACACCGCCGTATACTCCTAGACGCTCCGCCGTATACGCCCCCGCACACTCCGCTGTATAATCCTAGACGCACCGCCGTATAATCCTAGACACACCGCCGTATAATCCTAGACACACCGCCGTATAATCCTAGACGCTCCGCCGTATACTCCTAGACACACCGCCGTATAATCCTAGACGCTCCGCCGTATAATCCTAGACAAACCGCCGTATACTCCTAGACGCTCCGCCGTATACGCCCCCGCACACTCCGCTGTATAATCCTAGACGCACCGCCGTATAATCCTAGACACACCGCCGTATAATCCTAGCCACACCGCCGTATACTCCTAGACGCTCCGCCGTATACGCCCCCGCACACTCCGCTGTATAATCCTAGACGCACCGCCGTATAATCCTAGACACACCGCCGTATACTCCTAGACGCTCCGCCGTATAATCCTAGACACACCGCCGTATAATCCTAGACACACCGCCGTATAATCCTAGACACACCGCCGTATACTCCTAGACACACCGCCGTATACTCCTAGACACACCGCCGTATAATCCTAGACGCTCCGCCGTATACGCCCCCACACACACCGCCGTATAATCCTAGACGCTCCGCCGTATAATCCTAGACACACCGCCGTATAATCCTAGACACACCGCCGTATAATCCTAGACGCTCCGCCGTATACGCCACCGCACACACCGCCGTATAATCCTAGACGCTCCGCCGTATAATCCTAGACACACCGCCGTATACTCCTAGACGCTCCGCCGTATACGCCCCCGCACACTCCGCTGTATAATCCTAGCCACACCGCCGTATAATCCTAGCCACACCGCCGTATACTCCTAGACGCTCCGCCGTATACGCCCCCGCACACTCCGCTGTATAATCCTAGACGCACCGCCGTATAATCCTAGACACACCGCCGTATAATCCTAGACACACCGCCGTATACTCCTAGACACACCGCCGTATAATCCTAGACGCTCCGCCGTATACGCCCCCGCACACACCGCCGTATAATCCTAGACGCTCCGCCGTATAATCCTAGACAAACCGCCGTATACTCCTAGACGCTCCGCCGTATACGCCCCCGCACACTCCGCTGTATAATCCTAGACGCACCGCCGTATAATCCTAGACACACCGCCGTATAATCCTAGCCACACCGCCGTATACTCCTAGACGCTCCGCCGTATACGCCCCCGCACACTCCGCTGTATAATCCTAGACGCACCGCCGTATAATCCTAGACACACCGCCGTATAATCCTAGACACACCGCCGTATACTCCTAGACACACCGCCGTATAATCCTAGACGCTCCGCCGTATACGCCCCCGCACATACCGCCGTATAATCCTAGACGCTCCGCCGTATAATCCTAGACACACCGCCGTATATTCCTACACGCCCCCGCACACTCCGCTGTATAATCCTAGACGCACCGCCGTATAATCCTAGACGCACCGCCGTATAATCCTAGACACACCGCCGTATAATCCTAGCCACACCGCCGTATACTCCTAGACGCTCCGCCGTATACGCCCCCGCACACTCCTCTGTATAATCCTAGACGCACCGCCGTATAATCCTAGACGCACCGCCGTATAATCCTAGACGCTCCGCCGTATACGACCCCGCACACTCTGCTGTATAATCCTAGCCACACCGCCGTATAATCCTAGACACACCTCCGTATACTCCTAGACGCTCCGCCGTATACGCCCCCGCACACTCCGCTGTATAATCCTAGACGCACCGCCGTATAATCCTAGACACACCGCCGTATAATCCTAGCCACACCGCCGTATACTCCTAGACGCTCCGCCGTATACGCCCCCGCACACTCCGCTGTATAATCCTAGACGCACCGCCGTATAATCCTAGACACACCGCCGTATAATCCTAGACACACCGCCGTATAATCCTAGACACACCGCCGTATAATCCTAGACGCTCCACTGTATACTCCTAGACGCTCCGCCGTATACGCCCCCGCACACTCCGCTGTATAATCCTAGACGCACCGCCGTATAATCCTAGACACACCGCCGTATACTCCTAGACACACCGCCGTATACTCCTAGACACACCGCCGTATACTCCTAGACACACCGCCGTATACTCCTAGACACACCGCCGTATACTCCTAGACGCTCCGCCGTATACGCCCCCGCACACACCGCCGTATAATCCTAGACGCTCCGCCGTATAATCCTTCTAGCCACACCGCCGTATAATCCTTCTAGACACACCGCAGTATAATCCTAGCCACACCGCCGTATAATCCTAGACACACCGCCGTATAATCCTAGACACACCGCCGTATACCCCCCTGCACACTCCGCTGTATAATCCTAGCCACACCGCCGTATAATCCTAGACGCTCCGCCGTATACGCCCCCGCACACTCCGCTGTATAATCCTAGACGCATCGCCGTATAATCCTAGACACACCGCCGTATAATCCTAGCCACACCGCCGTATACTCCTAGACGCTCCGCCGTATACGCCCCCGCACACTCCGCTGTATAATCCTAGACGCACCGCCGTATAATCCTAGACACACCGCCGTATAATTCTAGCCACACCGCCGTATACTCCTAGACGCTCCGCCGTATACGCCCCCGCACACTCCGCTGTATAATCCTAGACGCACCGCCGTATAATCCTAGACACACCGCCGTATAATCCTAGAGACACCGCTGTATAATCCTAGACACACCGCCGTATAATCCTAGACGCTCCACTGTATACTCCTAGACGCTCCGCCGTATACGCCCCCGCACACTCCGCTGTATAATCCTAGACGCACCGCCGTATAATCTTAGACACACCGCCGTATACTCCTAGACACACCGCCGTATAATCCTAGACGCTCCGCCGTATACGCCCCCGCACACACCGCCGTATAATCCTAGCCACACCGCCGTATAATCCTTCTAGCCACACCGGCGTATAATCCTTCTAGACACACCGCAGTATAATCCTAGCCACACCGCCGTATAATCCTAGACACACCGCCGTATACGCCCCCGCACACTCCGCTGTATAATCCTAGCCACACCGCCGTATAATCCTAGACACACCGCCGTATACTCCTAGACGCTCCGCCGTATACGCCCCCGCACACTCCGCTGTATAATCCTAGACGCACCGCCGTATAATCCTAGACACACCGCCGTATACTCCTAGACGCTCCGCCGTATACGCCCCCGCACACTCCGCTGTATAATCCTAGACGCACCGCCGTATAATCCTAGACACACCGCCGTATAATCCTAGACACACCGCCGTATAATCCTAGACACACCGCCGTATAATCCTAGACACACCGCCGTATAATCCTAGACACACCGCCGTATAATTCTAGACGCTCCACTGTATACTCCTAGACGCTCCACTGTATACTCCTAGACGCTCCGCCGTATACGCCCCCGCACACTCCGCTGTATAATCCTAGACGCACCGCCGTATAATCCTAGACACACCGCCGTATACTCCTAGACACACCGCCGTATACTCCTAGACACACCGCCGTATACTCCTAGACACACCGCCGTATAATCCTAGACGCTCCGCCGTATACGCCCCCGCACACACCGCCGTATAATCCTAGACGCTCCGCCGTATAATCCTTCTAGCCACACCGCCGTATAATCCTTCTAGACACACCGCAGTATAATCCTACCCACACCGCCGTATAATCCTAGACACACCGCCGTATAATCCTTCTAGACACACCGCAGTATAATCCTAGACACACCGCCGTATAATCCTTCTAGACACACCGCAGTATAATCCTAGCCACACCGCCGTATAATCCTTCTAGACACACCGCAGTATAATCCTACCCACACCGCCGTATAATCCTAGACACACCGCCGTATAATCCTTCTAGACACACCGCAGTATAATCCTAGACACACCGCCGTATAATCCTTCTAGACACACCGCAGTATAATCCTAGACACACCGCCGTATAATCCTTCTAGGCACACCGCAGTATAATCCTAGCCACACCGCCGAATACTCCTAGACGCTCCGCCGTATACGCCCCCGCACACTCCGCTGTATAATCCTAGCCACACCACCGTATAATCCTAGACACACCGCCGTATACTCCTAGATGCTCCGCCGTATACGCCCCCGCACACTCCGCTGTATAATCCTAGACGCACCGCCGTATAATCCTAGACACACCGCCGTATAATCCTAGCCACACCGCCGTATACTCCTAGATGCTCCGCCGTATACGCCCCCGCACACTCCGCTGTATAATCCTAGACGCACCGCCGTATAATCCTAGACACACCGCCGTATAATCCTAGACACACCGCCGTATAATCCTAGACACACCGCCGTATAATCCTAGACGCTCCACTGTATACTCCTAGACGCTCCGCCGTATACGCCCCCGCACACTCCGCTGTATAATCCTAGACGCACCGCCGTATAATCCTAGACACACCGCCGTATACTCCTAGACACACCGCCGTATACTCCTAGACACACCGCCGTATACTCCTAGACACACCGCCGTATACTCCTAGACACACCGCCGTATACTCCTAGACACACCGCCGTATAATCCTAGACGCTCCGCCGTATACGCCCCCGCACACACCGCCGTATAATCCTAGACGCTCCGCCGTATAATCCTTCTAGCCACACCGCCGTATAATCCTTCTAGACACACCGCAGTATAATCCTAGCCACACCGCCGTATAATCCTAGCCACACCGCCGTATAATCCTTCTAGACACACCGCCGTATAATCCTAGACGCTCCGCCGTATACGCCCCCGCACACTCCGCTGTATAATCCTAGCCACACCGCCGTATAGTCCTAGACACACCGACGTATACTCCTAGACGCTCCGCCGTATACGCCCCCGCACACTCCGCTGTATAATCCTAGACGCATCGCCGTATAATCCTAGCCACACCGCCGTATACTCCTAGACGCTCCGCCGTATACGCCCCCGCACACTCCGCTGTATAATCCTAGACGCACCGCCGTATAATCCTAGACACACCGCCGTATAATCCTAGCCACACCGCCGTATACTCCTAGACGCTCCGCCGTATACGCCCCCGCACACTCCGCTGTATAATCCTAGACGAACCGCCGTATAATCCTAGACACACCGCCGTATAATCCTAGAGACACCGCCGTATAATCCTAGACACACCGCCGTATAATCCTAGACGCTCCACTGCATACTCCTAGACGCTCCGCCGTATACGCCCCCGCACACTCCGCTGTATAATCCTAGACGCACCGCCGTATAATCTTAGACACACCGCCGTATACTCCTAGACACACCGCCGTATAATCCTAGACGCTCCGCCGTATACGCGCCCGCACACACCGCCGTATAATCCTAGACGCTCCGCCGTATAATCCTTCTAGCCACTCCGGCGTATAATCCTTCTAGACACACCGCAGTATAATCCTAGCCACACCGCCGTATAATCCTAGAAACACCGCCGTATACGCCCCCGCACACTCCGCTGTATAATCCTAGCCACACCGCCGTATAATCCTAGCCACACCGCCGTATAATCCTTCTAGACCCACCGCCGTATAATCCTAGACACACCGCCGTATAATCCTTCTAGACACACCGCAGTATAATCCTAGACACACCGCCGTATAATCCTTCTAGACACACCGCAGCATAATCCTAGCCACACCGCCGTATAATCCTAGACACACCGCCGTATAATCCTTCTAGACACACTGCAGTATAATCCTAGACACACCGCCGTATAATCCTTCTAGACACACCGCAGTATAATCCTAGCCACACCGCCGTATAATCCTAGACACACCGCCGTATACTCCTAGACGCTGCGCCGTATACGCCCCCGCACACTCCGCAGTATAATCCTAGCCACACCGCCGTATACTCCTAGACGCTCCGCCGTATACACCTCCGCACACTCCGCTGTATAATCCTAGCCACACCGCCGTATAATCCTAGCCACACCGCCGTATAATCCTTCTAGACACACCGCAGTATAATCCTAGACACACCGCCGTATAATCCTTCTAAACACACCGCAGTATAATCCTAGACACACCACCGTATAATCCTTCTAGACACACCGCAGTATAATCCTAGCCACACCGCCGTATAATCCTAGACACACCGCCGTATAATCCTTCTAGACACACCGCCGTATAATCCTAGACACACCGCCGTATAATCCTTCTAGACACACCGCCGTATAATCCTAGACACACCGCCGTATAATCCTTCTAGACACACCGCCGTATAATCCTAGCCACACCGCCGTAAACTCCTAGCCAAACCGCAGTATACGCCCCCGCACACTCCGCTGTATAATCCTAGACGAACCGCCGTATAATCTCCTAGACACACCGCCGTATAATCCTAGACACACCGCCGTATAATCCTAGCCACACCGCCGTAAACTCCTAGACGCTCCGCCGTATACGCCCCCGCACACTCCGCTGAATAATCCTAGACGAACCGCCGTATAATCCTAGACACACCGCCGTATAATCCTAGACACACCGCCGTATAATCCTAGACACACCGCCGTATAATCCTAGACACACCGCCGTATAATCCTAGACGCTCCACCGTATACTCCTAGACGCTCCGCCGTATACGCCCCCGCACACACCGCCGTATACTCCTAGACACACCGCCGTATACTCCTAGACACACCGCCGTATACTCCTAGACACACCGCCGTATACTCCTAGACACACCGCCGTATACTCCTAGACACACCACCGTATAATCCTAGACGCTCCGCCGTATACGCCCCCGCACACACCGCCGTATAATCCTAGACGCTCCGCCGTATAATCCTTCTAGCCACACCGCCGTATAATCCTAGACACACCGCCGTATAATCCTTCTAGACACACCGCAGTATAATCCTAGACACACCGCCGTATAATCCTTCTAGACACACCGCAGTATAATCCTAGACACACCGCCGTATAATCCTAGACACACCGCCGTATAATCCTAGACACACCGCCGTATAATCCTAGACACACCGCCGTATACTCCTAGACGCTCCGCCGTATACGCCCCCGCACACTCCGCTGTATAATCCTAGACGCACCGCCGTATAATCCTAGACACACCGCCGTATACTCCTAGACGCTCCGCCGTATACTCCTAGACGCTCCGCCGTATACTCCTAGACGCTCCGCCGTATACGCCCCCGCACACTCCGCTGTATAATCCTAGCCACACCGCCGTATAATCCTAGACACACCGCCGTATAATCCTAGCCACACCGCCGTATAATCCTAGACGCTCCGCTGTATAATCCTAGACGCTCCGCCGTATAATCCTAGACACACCGCCGTATACTCCTAGACGCTCCGCCGTATACGCCCCCGCACACTCCGCCGTATAATCCTAGACACACCGCCGTATAATCCTAGACACACCGCCGTATAATCCTTCTAGACACACCGCAGTATAATCCTAGCCACACCGCCGTATAATCCTAGCCACACCGCCGTATAATCCTTCTAGACACACCGCCGTATAATCCTAGACACACCGCCGTATAATCCTTCTAGACACACCGCAGTATAATCCTAGACACACCGCCGTATAATCCTTCTAGATACACCGCAGTATAATCCTAGACACACCGCCGTATAATCCTTCTAGACACACCGCAGCATAATCCTAGCCACACCGCCGTATAATCCTAGACACACCGCCGTATAATCCTAGACACACCGCCGTATAATCCTAGCCACACCGCAGTATAATCCTAGACACACCGCCGTATAATCCTTCTAGACACACTGCAGTATAATCCTAGACACACCGCCGTATAATCCTTCTAGACACACCGCAGTATAATCCTAGCCACACCGCCGTATACTCCTAGACGCTCCGCCGTATACACCTCCGCACACTCCGCTGTATAATCCTAGACGCACCGCCGTATAATCCTAGACACACCGCCGTATACTCCTAGACGCTGCGCCGTATACGCCCCCGCCCACTCCGCAGTATAATCCTAGCCACACCGCCGTATACTCCTAGACGCTCCGCCGTATACACCTCCGCACACTCCGCTGTATAATCCTAGCCACACCGCCGTATAATCCTAGCCACACCGCCGTATAATCCTTCTAGACACACTGCAGTATAATCCTAGACACACCGCCGTATAATCCTTCTAGACACACCGCAGTATAATCCTAGACACACCACCGTATAATCCTTCTAGACACACCGCAGTATAATCCTAGCCACACCGCCGTATAATCCTAGACACACCGCCGTATAATCCTTCTAGACACACCGCCGTATAATCCTAGACACACCGCCGTATAATCCTTCTAGACACACCGCCGTATAATCCTAGCCACACCGCCGTAAACTCCTAGCCACACCGCAGTATACGCCCCCGCACACTCTGCTGTATAATCCTAGACGAACCGCCGTATAATCCTAGACACACCGCCGTATAATCCTAGACACACCGCCGTATAATCCTAGACACACCGCCGTATAATCCTTCTAGACACACCGCAGTATAATCCTAGACGCACCGCCGTATAATCCTAGACACACCGCTGTATAATCCTAGCCACACCGCCGTATACTCCTAGACGCTCCGCCGTATACGCCCCCGCACACTCCGCTGTATAATCCTAGCCACACCGCCGTATAATCCTAGACACACCGCCGTATAATCCTAGACACACCGCCGTATAATCCTAGACAAACCGCCGTATAATCCTAGACACACCACCGTATAATCCTAGACGCTCCGCCGTATAATCCTAGACGCTCCGCCGTATAATCCTAGACGCTCCGCCGTATAATCCTAGACGCTCCGCCGTATACGCCCCCGCACACACCGCCGTATAATCCTAGACGCTCCGCCGTATAATCCTTCTAGCCACACCGCCGTATAATCCTTCTAGACACACCGCAGTATAATCCTAGCCACACCGCCGTATACTCCTAGACGCTCCGCTGTATACGCCCCCGCACACTCCGCTGTATAATCCTAGACGCACCGCCGTATACTCCTAGACACACACCGCCGTATAATCCTAGCCACACCGCCGTATACTCCTAGACGTTCCGCCGTATAATCCTAGACACACCGCCGTATACGCCCCCGTACACACCGCCGTATAATCCTAGACACACCGCCGTATACTCCTAGACACACCGCCGTATAATCCTAGACACACCGCCGTATACGCCCCCGCACACACCGCCGTATAATCCTAGACGCTCCGCAGTATAATCCTACCCACACCGCCGTATAATCCTAGACACACCGCCGTATACGCCCCCGCACACACCGCCGTATAATCCTAGACACACCGCAGTATAATCCTACCCACACCGCCGTATAATCCTTCTAGACACACCGCAGTATAATCCTACCCACACCGCCGTATAATCCTAGACACACCGCCGTATAATCCTAGACACACCGCCGTATAATCCTTCTAGACACACCGCAGTATAATCCTAGACACACCGCCGTATACTCCTTCTAGACACACCGCAGTATAATCCTAGCCACACCGCCGTATAATCCTTCTAGACACACCGCAGTATAATCCTAGACACACCGCCGTATAATCCTTCTAGCCACACCGCCGTATAATCCTAGACACACCGCCGTATAATCCTAGACACACCGCCGTATAATCCTAGCCACACCGCCGTATACTCCTAGACGCTCCGCCGTATAATCCTAGACGCTCCGCCGTATAATCCTAGACACACCGCTGTATAATCCTAGACGCTCCGCCGTATAATCCTAGACGCTCCGCCGTATAATCCTAGACGCTCCGCCGTATAATCCTAGACGCTCCGCCGTATAATCCTAGACGCTCCGCCGTATAATCCTAGACGCTCCGCCGTATAATCCTAGACGCTCCCCTGTATACTCCCCCGCACACTCCACTGTATACGCCCCCGCACACTCCACTGTATACGCCCCCGCACACTCCACTGTATACGCCCCCGCACACTCCACTGTATACTCCCCCGCACACTCCACTGTATACGCCCCCGCACACTCCACTGTATACGCCCCCGCACACTCCACTGTATACGCCCCCGCACACTCCGCTGTATACGCCCCCACACACTCCACTGTATACGCCCCCGCACACTCCACTGTATACGCCCCCACACACTCCACTGTATACGCCCCCGCACACTCCGCTGTACCGCCCCCGCACACTCCACTGTATACTCCCCCGCACACTCCACTGTATACTCCCCCGCACACTCCACTGTATACGCCCCCGCACACTCCGCTGTATATGCCCCCGCACACTCCGCTGTATACGCCCCCGCACACTCCGCTGTATACGCCCCGCTCACTCCGCTGTATACGCCCCCCGCAGTCCGCTGTATACGCCCCCCGCAGTCCGCTGCATACGCCCACGCAGTCCGCTGCATACGCCCCCCGCATTCCGCTGTATACGCCCCCCGCAGTCCGCTGTATACGCCCCCCGCAGTCCGCTGTATACGACCCCGCGCACTCCGCTGTATACGCCCCGCTCACTCCGCTGTATACGCCCCCCGCAGTCCGCTGTATACGCCCCCCGCAGTCCGCTGTATATGCCCCCCCGCAGTCCGCTGCATACGCCCACGCAGTCCGCTGCATACGCCCCCCGCATTCCGCTGTATACGCCCCCCGCAGTCCGCTGTATACGCCCCCCGCAGTCCGCTGTATACGACCCCGCGCACTCCGCTGTATCCGCCCCCCGCAGTCCGCTGTATCCGCCCCCCGCACACACCGCTGTATACGCCCCCCACAGTCCGCTGTATACGCCCTGTTCCGCCTCCGCTGTATACGCGCTCCACTGTATACACCCCCCGCACGCTCCACTGTATACACCCCCCGCACGCTCCACTGTATACACCCCTTGCACGCTCCACTGTATACACCCCCCGCACGCTCCGCTGTATACGCCCCTCACACACTCCCTGTGCCGCCCCCGCTGTATACGCCCTGTGCCGCCCCCCCTGTATACGCCTTGTGCCGCCCCCCTGTATACGCCCTGTGCCGCCCCCCCAGTATACGCCCTGTGCCGCCCCCCCTGTATACGCCCTGTGCCGCCCCCCCAGTATACGCCCTGTGCCGCCCCGCTGTATACGCCCTGTGCCCCCCTCCCTGTATACGCCCTGTGCCGCCCCCGCAGTATACGCCCTGTGCCGCCCCCCCTGTATACGCCCTGTGCCGCCCCGCTGTATACGCCCTGTGCCCCCCTCCCTGTATACGCCCTGTGCCGCCCCCGCAGTATACGCCCTGTGCCGCCCCGCTGTATACGCCCTGTGCCGCCCCCCCTGTATACGCCCTGTGCCGCCCCCCCTGTATACGCCCTGTGCCGCCCCCCTGCCATGCCTTAACATTCCCTCTCTATAAATGTTTCCTGAGGTCTGTGCGGGGCAGTGGGATCCATCCTCTGTGGACACGTTTATTATAACATTATTACATTACCTGCTGTGCGCTGCGGGCGGGGGAGCTCCTCTTCCTCAGTGACTGGGAGAGAAAAGTTTTTTTTTTCTGCCCTTCCACTTCTTGTTGCTGCGTTTCACTTCACTTCCGGGTTGTCTATCCCAAGCCTCAATCCTACAGTGATGATCTCACAGGGGGCGGAGCCGACGTCAACCTACATGTCCCATGATGCCTAGCAAAGCAAAGGCAGACACTAAAACGAATGTGCGTGTTCCCTGCATCTCCAGTAAAGCTCACCGCGCATGTTCACAATCAGGCATGGTGGGAGATGTAGTCTCAGAGCAGAATATGCCGCTCTCCAGAACTCCTCCTACCCGGAAGTAAAGAAAAACATAAGCCGGAAGCAGATGTGAGGGGGGCAGGGCCCGGGTTACGTCTGTGAACGCATAACCTGGAAGCTCAACCGAGCACGTCCGACCGGCTGTCATACCGTCACTCGGAGAGAATAACGGAAAACATAAATAACATTCATAGTACTGCAGCAGAGCCTCATATACACCCCACAGCTGCTGCAGAACCTCATATAACATACCTCAGCTGCTGCAGAACCTCATATAACATACCTCAGCTGCTGCAGAACCTCATATACACCCCCACAGCTGCAGCAGAACCTCATACACAGCCACAGCTCCTGCAGAACCTCATATACACCCCCACAGCTGCAGCAGAACCTCATATAACATACCTCAGCTGTTGCAGAACCTCATATACACCCACACAGCTGCTGCAGAACCTCATATACACCCCCACAGCTGCTGCAGAACCTCATACACCCCCTCAGCTCCTGCAGAACCTTATATACACCTCTACAGCTGCTGCAGAACCTCATGAACATACCCCAGCTGCTGCAGAACCTCCTATAACATACCTCAGCTGCTGCAGAACCTCATATAACATACCTCAGCTGCTGCAGAACCTCATATACACCCCCACATCTGCAGCAGAACCTCATATAACATACCTCAGCTGCTGCAGAACCTCATATACACCCCCACAGCTGCTGCAGAACCTCATATACACCCCCACAGCTGCTGCAGAACCTCATATACACCCCCACAGCTGCTGCAGAACCTCATACACCCCCTCAGCTCCTGAAGAACCTTATATACACCCCTACAGCTGCTGCAGAACATCATGAACATACCCCAGCTGCTGCAGAACCTCATATAACATACCTCAGCTGCTGCAGAACCTCATATAACATACCTCAGCTGCTGCAGAACCTCATATACACCCCCACATCTGCAGCAGAACCTCATATAACATACCTCAGCTGCTGCAGAACCTCATATACACCCCCACAGCTGCTGCAGAACCTCATACACCCCCTCAGCTCCTGCAGAACCTTATATACACCCCTACAGCTGCTGCAGAACCTCATGAACATACCCCAACTGCTGCAGAACCTCATATAACATACCTCAGCTGCTGCAGAACCTCATATAACATACCTCAGCTGCTGCAGTACCTCATATACACCCCCACATCTGCAGCAGAACCTCATAGAAAACATACCTCAGCTGCTGCAGAACCTCATATACACCCCCACAGCTGCTGCAGAACCTCATATACACCCCCACAGCTGCTGCAGAACCTCATATACACCCCACAGCTGCTGCAGAACCTCATACACCCCCTCAGCTCCTGCAGAACCTTATATACACCCCTGCAGCTGCTGCAGAACCTCATGAACATACCCCAGCTGCTGCAGAACCTCATATAACATACCTCAGCTGCTGCAGAACCTCATATAACATACATCTGCTGCTGCATAACCTCATATACACCCCCACATCTGCAGCAGAACCTCATATAACATACCTCAGCTGCTGCAGAACCTCATATACACCCCCACAGCTGCTGCAGAACCTCATACACCCCTCAGCTCCTGCAGAACCTTATATACACCCCTACAGCTGCTGCAGAACCTCATGAACATACCCCAGCTGCTACAGAACCTCATATAAAATACCTCAGCTGCTGCAGAACCTCATATAACATACCTCAGCTGCTGCAGAACCTCATATACACCCCCACATCTGCAGCAGAACCTCATATAACATCTCAGCTGCTGCAGAACCTCATATACACCCCCACAGCTGCTGCAGAACCTCATACACCCCCTCAGCTCCTGCAGAACCTTATATACACCCCTACAGCTGCTGCAGAACCTCATGAACATACCCCAGCTGCTACAGAACCTCATATAAAATACCTCAGCTGCTGCAGAACCTCATATAACATACCTCAGCTGCTGCAGAACCTCATATACACCCCCACATCTGCAGCAGAACCTCATATAACATACCTCAGCTGCTGCAGAACCTCATATACACCCTCACAGCTGCTGGAGAACCTCATATACACCCCCACATCTGCAGCAGAACCTCATATAACATACCTCAGCTGCTGCAGAACCTCATATACACCCCCACAGCTGCTGCAGAACCTCATATACACCCCCACAGCTGCTGCAGAACCTCATACACCCCCGCAGCTCCTGCAGAACCTTATATTCACCCATACAGCAGCTGCAGAACCTTATGAACATACCCCAGCTGCTGCAGAACCTCATATAACATACCTCAGCTGCTGCAGAACCTCATATAACATACCTCAGCTGCTGCAGAACCTCATATACACCCCCACATCTGCAGCAGAACCTCAGAAAACATACCTCAGCTGCTGCAGAACCTCATATACACCCCCACAGCTGCTGCAGAACCTCATATACACCCCCACAGCTGCTGCAGAACCTCATACACCCCCTCAGCTCCTTCAGAACCTTATATACACCCCTGCAGCTGCTGCAGAACCTCATGAACATACCCCAGCTGCTGCAGAACCTCATATAACATACCTCAGCTGCTGCAGAACCTCATATAACATACCTCAGCTGCTGCAGAACCTCATATACACCCCCATATCTGCAGCAGAACCTCATATAACATACCTCAGCTGCTGCAGAACCTCATATACACCCCCACAGCTGATGCAGAACCTCATATACACCCCTCAGCTGCTCTAGAACCTCATATACATCCCCACAGCTGCTGCAGAACCTCATATACACCCCCACAGCTGCTGCAGAACCTCATAAAACACCAGCTACTGCAGAACCTCATACACCCCCAGCTGCTGCAGAACCTCATAAAACACCTCAGCTGCTGCAGGACCTCATACACATCCCCAGCTGCTGCAGAACCTCATATACGCACCCCAGCTGCTGCAGAACCTCATATACGCACCCCAGCTGCTGCAGAACCTAATTTCCCCCCTAGCTCCTGCAGAACCTCATACACCCCCAGCTGCTGCAGAACCTCATATACGCACCCCAGCTGCTGCAGAACCTAATTTCCCCCCTAGCTCCTGCAGAACCTCATACACCCCAGCTGCTGCAGAACCTCATATACACATCCCAGCTGCTGATGAACCTCATATATACATCCCAGCTCCTGCTCTACCATTGGATTCAGCTGTATCTGCGTCCTGAAGATGCAGATAGTTTAAACCGGGAAAAATAATTGATGAAACTGAAATTTGCAAGATGACGTCGATTAATTGCGCGGAACTTCGGTTTTGTATTTTTTTCGCGGTTTAAAGGTTCCCTTTAAGAGAATTATGGGATATGTGAATGAGAGAATAGAGTCCAGCAATCTGAGCCCGTTACAGCTGATACTTAAACTTTGCTTTGGGTGACCACCGCGTCCTAGGATCAGGGGGTAAATGACATTTTATAAGGGGGGCACCCCATCATCAACGTGTTACTGGAGGCCCTATCGTTTTTAATCAGACCATCCCTAAGTTCTGGGAAGTCACCTTGGACGTGCTAAAAACCGTTATTATGTTGGCTTCTATATCAGTTTCCGGATTTGCTCCGACTCTCGACCATAAGAAAAGACCTCGGACGCGGTTACAAGCAGCCATCTTTTATTTACACAGAAAATATCCATCACTTGAAGAACCGCAATCGAGTCCTCGGCACCATTCTGTGGTGTGTGGACCACTCCCGTTCCCGCTCTTCCATGGTCGGCAGCCTTCCATTACCCAATCACTTGTTCACTTTCTGTGTTGGGGACTACTTTCTCAATAAATGCAATAGTCACCATCGTTGGGGCCCACCAGTAGGTATTCTGTGCAGCAATTAGGACCCAAATATCATCCAGGACGTAGCATAAGCTACGAGCACAGAGACCAAATTTAGGGAGGTGAAGGATAAGTTTAAAAAAAAATAATTGGTGTGGAGCAGATGCTTCGCATGATAAAACGGTGTCTACTGGTTTCTGCCGGTAAACGAGAAAGCACGTGGACCGACGCTCGTTTAGCTCCATCTACATGAAGCAATGATTGTAATGTATAGGGACGATTTGTTCTTCCCCATTCAGTTTACATCATTGTCGACAACACATCTCGTTTACACGGGGCGATCAGTGATCAGTGAGCGTTTGACGGTTGATCGCTGGGCCCTTTTATATGGGCCGATGATTGGGAATGAGCGTTAAGTTTCCCCGATCATCGAGCCATGTAAAGGTGCCTTAATAGTTGGGCTCATAGTGTATTAAAGGCTTTTCTGGAAGGACTACGGCCGGGTTCCCACGTAGCGTAAATGGACTGCGCAGAGAAGAGGGAGGGGGGTAAGTATAAACTTTTTTTTTTTACCCCAGCTTTCCGCAGTGGAAATTCTGTTCGAAAAATCGCACCACAATGTGGTGCGGTTTTTCGGACGGAAGGTGCTGTAGGTTCCGGGTTGGATACGCTGCAGTTTTAACCTGTGGGAACCCGGCCTAAAGCCTATGAGATATGAAGACCCTAATTTAGCTGGTATCTTGAGCTGGCCATACACTTGAGATAGCTAGTTCGACCGCAGTTTCTGTAGTCTCGAACCACCGGGACCAAATTTTACCAAATTTATCTGGGCATCGTCTGCTGAGATATGGTTTTTGATACATGGGGCAGTGGCGTAACTACCGCCGTAGCGGCTGCTACGGGGCTCGCGGCATGAGGGGGCCCGTGTCGCCCGCCGGCACGGGCCCCCACCATGGCCGGAGGCTCCGCTAGCAGCCGCTATGGCTGCTACAGCGGGACGCCACTGAACACTACGGCAGAGCAGGGAGGTATCTCCCCGCTCTGCCATTAAACATAAGACATGTATCCCCTATCCACAGGATATCCACAGGACAGGGGATACATGTGTGATCGCTGGCAGCGATAGGGAGAACGGGGGACTGAAAGTCCCCTGAAGTTCTCCATCACAAACCTCGGACTTCCGGGGTCTGTGTCGACAGCTCCGTAGAAATGAATGGAGCGCCGGTCCCGCTTGTGCGCATGCGTGACCAGCGCTCCTTTCATTTTTATTGAGCTGCGCAGACGCCGGAAGTCAGAGGTTAGTCATGGAGAACTTTGGGGGACTTTTGGTCCCCCGTTCTTCCTATCGCTGCCAGCGATCACACATGTATCTCCTATCCTGTGGAGAGGAGATACATGTCTTTTGTAGGACACACTGTAGGTCAGATGTTTTTTGGGGGTTGGGGCTGCATGGCGTTACAAACAGGGGGCTGTATAGCGTTACCTACAGGGGGGCTGTATAGCGTTACCTACAGGGGGGCTGTATAGCGTTACCTACAGGGGGGCTGTAGCGTTACCTACAGGGGGGCTGTATAGCGTTACCTACAGGGGGGGCTGTATGACGTTACCTACAGGGGGGCTGTATGGCGTTATCTACAGGGGGGGCTGTATGGCGTTATCTACAGAGGGGGGGGGCTGTATGCGTTATCTACAGAGGGGGGGGCTGTATGGCGTTATCTACAGGGGGGGCTGTATGGCGTTATTTACAGGGGGGCTGTAAAAAAGGCACTATCTACAAGGGTAGATAGCCAGGGGAGGGGGGCCCCAGTCAAAAGTTTGCTATGGGGCCCAGTCTTTCCTAGTTACGCCCCTGACATGGGGATATATTTGTTCACCAGTTGCTTCCAATGCGCCAAGCTCAGACCCTCCGTATCCTTCCAGGCCATAATAACAATCTTTCTGGCACAGAAAAGAACAAAGCGAAAAAATATCTTGTCATAATGGCTCTGTATCACTTCATTCAAAATGCCCAAGAAGCACAACTGAGGGGTAACAAGTCGTGGAAATTCAAAGTGTGTGCATAGGAACTCCACTACCTCCGACCAAAAGGGGGCAACTCTGGGACATACCCACACACAATGTAAATAAGTACCAACATCCGACAGCGAAAACAACTATCTGAAGTCAATGCCCCCATCCTCTGAAGTGTGACTGGTGTGTAATAAATCATATGCAAAAACCGAGACTGTATCAGAAAATCTTTCCACCTCCTTCCAGTCCTCCTCTGCCAAGTCAGGGACACCCCCCCCCCCTCCAACATATTAATGCTTCATCAAACGGTCTATGTCCAAGGGATGTCATTAAGGTGTATACCCGGGTGAGGACCTTTGAAAGATCTGTATCGCCAAGAAGGTCCTCCAACCTGGAGAAACCCACCTGAGGTGACAGGGAACCAAATTGGGCACACCAAGCTTGTCGCAGCTGGAGATAATGGAAAAAAACTGTCCCCGAAATATTAAACCTCTCCTGAAGATCTGAAAAGGATACAAAGCCAGAGTCAACAGTAAACACCAGACCCAGGAATTTGACCCCCGACCACTCTCGGCAATGCCTCAAGATGGGACAACCAAGGATTATTCCATAATGGTGTCCTAGGTGAGTATACAGGGACCGTAGGGACCCCCATCGGAGCATGAGCCACTTACCAAGCCACAGCCACCGTCCAAAGAGGCAGCGGAATGCAACCTGGGGATTTAAATCAGTATAACAAATTTGTAAGACTTTCGTAAGAAGACAGGAGCGCCCCCGCCAGAACAGTGGCTGCATGACTCATATCTATCCACCAGCGTGCCATCACCAGTCGAGAGGCCAAGTAGTACATAGAAAGATTTGGCGCCGCCATTCCTCCCGTCCGTTTAGGGGCCTGCAGCAGACTAAGACTGAACGTAGGAACCAATGGAAGGATCGGGGAATACTATCCAGTTGTTTAAAGAATCTTTTGGACAACACAACAGGACAGGCAGGAAAGAGTTATTAAAATTTTGGTAAATAGTGTACATGTTATTTCAATGGGGACCATCATGGTCTGCAAATTGAAATCTAATTTTTTTAATCTAATTTCTAAGAGAAAAGCTTGGGGCTTTGGGTGAGAGGGTTACGTTCCGTCCCATAGGAGATGAGTGAGGTTTCAGCTTACTTCTTACTGTCTGCGTGAGTTTTCTGGTGTCGATGAAGGGAAGGCTTGCAGGCGAACGGTTTAGCGCACTCTGTGCAGGAGTATGGTTTCTCCCCAGAGTGAACCCTCCGATGTTTTTTAAGTTCCCAGGTTGTGATGAAACATTTACCGCAGTCAGAGCAGAAGTATGGCTTTTCTCCCGTGTGAGTTCTATGATGTTTTATTAGATCGGAGCTACTGATAAAACTTTTGCCACATTCTGTACAAGAATACGGCTTTTCCCCCGTGTGGATTTTAAGATGTACGATCAGGTGCGAGTTCCTGATGAAAGATTTTCCACATTCTGTACAAGAGTAGGGCCTCTCACCTGTGTGTGTCCTCACATGGGCAATTAGATCTCGGTTAGCGATAAAACGTTTCCCACATTCGTCACAAGAATACGGCCGATCCCCGCTGTGAAGTTTTTCATGTCTCCGGAGGTTTGGTTTCCTCACGAAACAGACCCCACATTCTGAACACTGAAACGGTTTCAAGTCTGAGTGGATTTTTTTATGGATGGAGAGATTAGACTTTGATTTGAATGATTTTCCACATTGGTTACATGGGTAAAACCTCCCATGTTGCCTCTGGTGTTGGACAAGATCAGATATAAAATAATAAAACTTGCCACAGTCCGAGCAGGGATAGGTTGGCTCTGTTGTGGCACGGCACTGAAGATTGGGATGGACTGAGCTGTGCTTAAAACCATCAGAAAGTGGTGGGGAGAGACAGTCTTGATGTTCAGAATTCATATGACTTGTGGGTGTATGAATGTTGGTGAGACTTTTTCCATTAGGTGAGACTTGTTCCTCCTTAATTTTAGTGGATGGATATAATTGTACGTGATCTGTGGGTGTATAGATGTTGAGGTCTGTGCATTTTCTTCCATCACCTGAGACTTCTTCCTCCTTATTATGAGGAGATGGATATTGTTGTACATGATCTGTGAGGGTACAAATGTTAGGGTCCTTGAGGTTTCCACCATCACCTGAGACTGGTTCCTCCTTAATATGAGGAGATGGATGTTGTTGTACATGATCTGTGAGGGTACAAATGTTAGGGTCCTTGAGGTTTCCACCATCACATGAAACTGGTTCCTCCTTAATATGAGGAGATGGATGTTGTTGTACATGATCTGTGAGGGTACAAATGTTAGGGTCCTTGAGGTTTCCACCATCACCTGAAACTGGTTCCTCCTTAATATGAGGAGATGGATATTGTTGTACATGATCTGTGAGGGTACAAATGTTAGGGTCCTTGAGGTTTCCACCATCACCTGAGACTGGTTCCTCCTTAATATGAGGAGATGGATGTTGTTGTACATGATCTGTGAGGGTACAAATGTTAGGGTCCTTGAGGTTTCCACCATCACATGAGACTGGTTCCTCCTTAATATAAGTAGATGGATATTGTTGTACATGATCTGTGCAGTTTCCTCCATCACGTAAGACTGGTTTCTCCTTAACACAACTAGATGGGTATTGTTGCGAATGATCTTCGGGTGCATAAATATCCGGTTCTGTGAGGTTTCCTCCATCTCGCGAGACTGGTTCCTTTTTAACTTTAGAACATTGATACTGTTGCTTAGGACCTGTCAGCTTACTGCAACTCTCTTCAAAATCTGATTCATGAAAAGGCAATAATTCTTCTTTTATGCAAGTAGAGGGACAACCGGTCGCGGAATTCTTAGGTGGTCCTGTTGGAAGAAATGTATTGACCTCAAAATCATTTTCTAGATCCTAATCTTTAACATTTGCTCAGTTTCTTAATTGTATACTCTGCTGATGTTTAAAAGGGATTATGTTATCTTACCCATTGATGTGAGGGGCCGGTGGTCCTCCATCATGACGTCCTTGTACAGATCCTTCTTACCCGAAGGTGTGCGGTTCCGGTGGTCCTCCATCATGACGTCCTTGTAGAGATCCTTCTTACCCGGTGGTGTGCGGTTCTGGTGGTCCTCCATCATGACGTCCTTGTACAGATCCCTCTTACCCGGGGGTGTGCGGTTCCGGTGGTCCTCCATCATGACGTCCTTGTACAGATCCTTCTTACCCGGTGATGTGAGGGGCTGGTGGTCCTCCATCATGACGTCCTTGTACAGATCCCTCTTACCCAGTGATGTGCGGTCCCGGTGGTCCTCCATCATGACCTCCTTGTACAGATCCCTCTTACCCGGAGATGTGCAGTTCCGGTGGTCCTCCATCATGACGTCCTTGTACAGATCCCTCTTACCCGGAGATGAGCGGTTTCGGTGGTCCTCCATCATGACCTCCTTGTACAGATCCCTCTTACCGGGTGGTGTGAGGGGCCGGTGGTCCTCCATCATGACGTCCTTGTACAGATCCTTGTGTTCTTCTAGATACTCCCACTCCTCCATGGAGAAATAGACGGAGACATCCTGACATCTTATAGGCACCTGACACACAATGATACAGTCATCATCCAGACACATTATACCTTGTGTTATTATATAATGTCCCAGCATTCCCGGCAGTGTCACCTCTCCAGTCAGCAGCTCAATGATCTTGTGGGTGAGGTCTAGGATCTTCTCATCATTGTTATTCTCATGTATCAGTGAGTGAGGTGTAGGCTCCGTGATGGGGGTCTGGGTCCTGCACCATCCACCGGACACATGAGGACGGCTGCTGGGGGTCACACGCACTCCAAATTTCTTCTTTACTACCGTGTAGTCCTGTGTATAGACAGACACTGATGAATATCACAATAAACATTCCAGGAATTGGACATAATTCCTAGAATCGCTCACCTCCCTGATCAGAAGGTAGACGATCTCTAGGGCAAGATTTAATATCCTCTCTGCCATGCAAGTTTTCATCTTGTCCATTCTCTGCTCAGCAACTGATTCATCTCTGCCATTAAAGATTATTACTGGAATAATGATGTACGCCTCCGATAAATCAATCTGAAATAGAAACATAAGGTTATCTGAGGATATTGCCAATGAATAATTTCCATGCATGTTTGACGTATGCACCGGGAAAGCTGATAAAGGGATGGATGTGCTGTATGATGGGACTGATGCCGGGAGGGATGTGCTGTATGATGGGACTGATGCCGGGATGGATGTGCTGTATGATGGGACTCATGCCGGGAGGGATGTGCTGTATGATGGGACTGATGCCGGGAGGGATGTGCTGTATGATGGGACTGATACCGGGAGGGATGTGCTGTATGATGGGACTGATGCCGGGAGGGATGTGCTGTATGATGGGACTGATGCCGGGAGGGATGTGCTGTATGATGGGACTGATTCCGGGAGGGATGTGCTGTATGATGGGACTGATGCCGGGAGGGATGTGCTGTATGATGGGATTGATGCCGGGAGGGATGTGCTCTATGATGGGACTGATGCCGGGAGGGATGTGCTGTATGATGGGACTGATGCCGGGAGGGATGTGCTGTATGATGGGACTGATGCCGGGAGGGATGTGATGTATGATGGGACTGATGCCGGGAGGGATGTGCTGTATGATGGGACTGATGCCGGGAGGGATGTGCTGTATGATGGGACTGATGCCGGGAGGGATGTGCTGTATGATGGGACTGATGCCGGGAGGGATGTGCTGTATGATGGGACTGATGCCGGGAGGGATGTGCTGTATGATGGGACTGATGCCGGGAGGGATGTGCTGTATGATGGGACTGATGCCGGGAGGGATGTGCTGTATGATGGGACTGATGCCGGGAGGGATGTGCTGTATGTTGGGACTGATGCCGGGAGGAATGTGCTGTATGATGGGATTGATGCCTGGAGGGATGTGCTGTATGATGGGACAGATGCCGGGAGGGATGTGCTGTATGATGGGACTGATGCCGGGAGGGATTTGCTGTATGATGGGACTGATGCCGGGAGGGATTTGCTGTATGATGGGACTGATGCCGGGAGGGATGTGCTGTATGATGGGACTGATGCCGGGATGGATGTGCTGTATGATGGGACTGATGCCGGGAGGGATGTGCTGTATGATGGGACTGATGCCGGGAGGGATGTGCTGTATGATGGGACTGATACCGGGAGGGATGTGCTGTATGATGGGACTGATGCCGGGAGGGATGTGCTGTATGATGGGACTGATGCCGGGAGGGATGTGCTGTATGATGGGACTGATGCCGGGAGGGATGTGCTGTATGATGGGACTGATGCCGGGAGGGATGTGCTGTATGATGGGACTGATGCCGGGAGGGATGTGCTGTATGATGGGACTGATTCCGGGAGGGATGTGCTGTATGATGGGACTGATGCCGGGAGGGATGTGCTGTATGATGGGATTGATGCCGGGAGGGATGTGCTGTATGATGGGACTGATGCCGGGAGGGATGTGATGTATGATGGGACTGATGCCGGGAGGGATGTGCTGTATGATGGGACTGATGCCGGGAGGAATGTGCTGTATGATGGGACTGATGCCGGGAGGGATGTGCTGTATGATGGGACTGATGCCGGGAGGGATGTGCTGTATGATGGGACTGATGCCGGGAGGGATGTGCTGTATGATGGGACTGATGCCGGGAGGGATGTGCTGTATGATGGGACTGATGCCGGGAGGGATGTGATGTATGATGGGACTGATGCCGGGAGGGATGTGCTGTATGATGGGACTGATGCCGGGAGGAATGTGCTGTATGATGGGACTGATGCCGGGAGGGATGTGCTGTATGATGGGACTGATGCCGGGAGGGATGTGCTGTATGATGGGACTGATGCCGCGAGGGATGTGCTGTATGATGGGACTGATGCCGGGAGGGATGTGCTGTATGATGGGACTGATGCCGGGAGGGATGTGCTGTATGATGGGACTGATGCCGGGAGGGATGTGCTGTATGATGGGACTGATGCCGGGAGGGATGTGCTGTATGTTGGGACTGATGCCGGGAGGGATGTGCTGTATGATGGGACTGATGCCTGGAGGGATGTGCTGTATGATGGGACAGATGCCGGGAGGGATGTGCTGTATGATGGGACTGATGCCGGGAGGGATTTGCTGTATGATGGGACTGATTCCGGGAGGGATGTGCTGTATGATGGGACTGATGCCGGGAGGGATGTGCTGTATGATGGGACTGATGCCGGGAGGGATGTGCTCTATGATGGGACTGATGCCGGGAGGGATGTGCTGTATGATGGGACTGATGCCGGGATGGATGTGCTGTATGATGGGACTGATGCCGGGAGGGATGTGCTGTATGATGGGACTGATGCCGGGAGGAATGTGCTTTATGATGGGACTGATGCCGGGATGGATGTGCTGTATGATGGGACTGATGCCGGGAGGGATGTGCTGTATGATGGGACTGATGCCGGGATGGATGTGCTGTATGATGGGACTGATGCCGGGAGGGATGTGCTGTATGATGGGACTGATGCCGGGAGGGATGTGCTGTATGATGGGACTGATGCCGGGAGGGATGTGCTGTATGATGGGACTGATGCCGGGAGGGATGTGATGTATGATGGGGCTGATGCCGGGAGGGATGTGCTGTATGATGGGACTGATGCCGGGTGGAATGTGCTGTATGATGGGACAGATGCCGGGAGGGATGTGCTGTATGATGGGACTGATGCCGGGAGGGATGTGCTGTATGATGGGATTGATACCGGGAGGGATGTGCTGTATGATGGGACTGATGCCGGGAGGGATGTGCTGTATGATGGGACTGATGCCGGGAGGGATGTGCTGTATGATGGGACTGATGCCGGGAGGGATGTGATGTATGATGGGACTGATGCCGGGAGGGATGTGCTGTATGATGGGACTGATGCCGGGAGGAATGTGCTGTATGATGGGACTGATGCCGGGAGGGATGTGCTGTATGATGGGACTGATGCCGGGAGGGATGTGCTGTATGATGGGACTGATGCCGCGAGGGATGTGCTGTATGATGGGACTGATGCCGGGAGGGATGTGCTGTATGATGGGACTGATGCCGGGAGGGATGTGCTGTATGATGGGACTGATGCCGGGAGGGATGTGCTGTATGTTGGGACTGATGCCGGGAGGGATGTGCTGTATGATGGGACTGATGCCTGGAGGGATGTGCTGTATGATGGGACAGATGCCGGGAGGGATGTGCTGTATGATGGGACTGATGCCGGGAGGGATTTGCTGTATGATGGGACTGATTCCGGGAGGGATGTGCTGTATGATGGGACTGATGCCGGGAGGGATGTGCTGTATGATGGGACTGATGCCGGGAGGGATGTGCTCTATGATGGGACTGATGCCGGGAGGGATGTGCTGTATGATGGGACTGATGCCGGGATGGATGTGCTGTATGATGGGACTGATGCCGGGAGGGATGTGCTGTATGATGGGACTGATGCCGGGAGGAATGTGCTTTATGATGGGACTGATGCCGGGATGGATGTGCTGTATGATGGGACTGATGCCGGGAGGGATGTGCTGTATGATGGGACTGATGCCGGGATGGATGTGCTGTATGATGGGACTGATGCCGGGAGGGATGTGCTGTATGATGGGACTGATGCCGGGAGGGATGTGCTGTATGATGGGACTGATGCCGGGAGGGATGTGCTGTATGATGGGACTGATGCCGGGAGGGATGTGATGTATGATGGGGCTGATGCCGGGAGGGATGTGCTGTATGATGGGACTGATGCCGGGTGGAATGTGCTGTATGATGGGACAGATGCCGGGAGGGATGTGCTGTATGATGGGACTGATGCCGGGAGGGATGTGCTGTATGATGGGATTGATACCGGGAGGGATGTGCTGTATGATGGGACTGATGCCGGGAGGGATGTGCTGTATGATGGGACTGATGCCGGGAGGGATGTGCTCTATGATGGGACTGATGCCGGGAGGGATGTGCTGTATGATGGGACTGATGCCGGGATGGATGTGCTGTATGATGGGACTGATGCCGGGAGGGATGTGCTGTATGATGGGACTGATGCCGGGAGGAATGTGCTTTATGATGGGACTGATGCCGGGATGGATGTGCTGTATGATGGGACTGATGCCGGGAGGGATGTGCTGTATGATGGGACTGATGCCGGGATGGATGTGCTGTATGATGGGACTGATGCCGGGAGGGATGTGCTGTATGATGGGACTGATGCCGGGAGGGATGTGCTGTATGATGGGACTGATGCCGGGAGGGATGTGCTGTATGATGGGACTGATGCCGGGAGGGATGTGATGTATGATGGGGCTGATGCCGGGAGGGATGTGCTGTATGATGGGACTGATGCCGGGTGGAATGTGCTGTATGATGGGACAGATGCCGGGAGGGATGTGCTGTATGATGGGACTGATGCCGGGAGGGATGTGCTGTATGATGGGATTGATACCGGGAGGGATGTGCTGTATGATGGGACTGATGCCGGGAGGGATGTGCTGTATGATGGGACTGATGCCGGGAGGGATGTGCTGTATGATGGGGCTGATGCCGGGAGGGATGTGCTGTATGATGGGACTGATGCCGGGAGGGATGTGCTGTATGATGGGACTATATTCTGTCTCCAGAGGTTTGTCTCCCTCTCTGTTACGGGGCTTTACCTCCACGTGCTCAGGCATGACAGGCAGAACTGTGGGGCATATAGCCGTCATCCTTAGGGTTACGTACAGGAGCATACACTGGACTGGCACAGACAGCAATGCCCTGCACATTTCGTGTGTAGTTTATACATTAAATAATTTGTCCATTTTGCACCCCTGAATTCCTGACTGTGATCCTGTCCCTGTCTGGATCAGCCATGGATCTGTCCTTTCATAGACATGACGGATGTTCTAATCCCCTTCACCTCCCCCCTCGTTTACATCCCCGAGCCCAGCACTCACCCCAGCACTTCCTCAGACAGCAGCTGTACAACAAAGAGGTTCCGGAGTCACTGAGCTCCTGCCCCACCTTCTATGGCGTCACTTCCTCTGAGAGCTAAACTGACCTCTGAACAATACTACCCTCATCATGTTACTCTGGAGCCCGAGCATGCTGGGACTTGTAGTTTTCTCTGGTTACACATCATCCCTGTATTGTCCTATAGCCTATAACACAAGTATGGAAATAGTAGTTGACATGTTGGAGGTTGTAGTTCTCTGCTGTTAGGCATCCATACTGTATTTTTCTTGATATTCCATATTATGAACTGGCATCTACCTGGTTGATTTTATGAGATTGAGGGGGGGGGGGGGGGGGCGGGGGGGGACGTCATGGAATTATTTTTATATTTTTGGATGAACTCGATCATCCAGAATTGCTGTTTTTTTTGGTCACCTCCGCTCCCAAATTAAATGGAATAAAATGTGATCGAAAAGTTATAGATACCCAAAAATGATACCAATAAGGACTACAGCAGAAAACAAGTTCTCACGCCGCTCCATGGACGGAAAATGAAGACGTTACGGCTCGCAGAATACGGCGACACAATGTTTTATACAGACGCGCAGAACAAAGTGAACATGTCGTTTTTACTGCACGGTGAACGTCTTAGAAAACAAAACCTGAAAAACAATTGGAGGAATCTCGTTTTTTTTTTTATATTCCACACCACAAAGAATGTTTTGCCGTTTCCCAGTACATTATATGGTACAATAAATGATGCGTTTAAAAACAACTACGTTTAACTAGTAATAACTTACTGCGTCTCTTTTTTAGAATCGGTCACACAACGGCCTCCCAAATCCAGGGTGTAGTTTAACCTACAGGTATTTCCAAGCCAGGCCTATAGAGACTACTAGTAGTTGCGCTCCTTTAGTGGTGCTTACACCGAACATTTTGCACTAACATTATACAGTGCGTTGAAAAACTATTTGCCCCTTACTTGAATTAAAAATGTTGATAATTTGTCCCATTTAAATGTTTCACATCATCCAACCTATTTTAATTCCATTCCATTTAATGAGAATAATTAAAAACCTATTTTGCCCATGTGATCAAGTATTTTCCCCCCTAAAGCGAATAACTGGTTGCGCCAGCCTTGGTGGTAACAACTGCAATCAAACGTTTGCGATAACTTGCGATGAGTCTTTTACATCTCTGTGGAGGAATTTTGGCGCGCTCGTCTTTGCAGAATTGTTTTTATTTGGTTACATTGGAGGGTTTTCGAGCATGAAGTGCCAATTTAAGGTTTTGCCACAGCATCTCAATGGGATTCAAGTCAGGACTTTGACTCGGCCACCCCAAATCCTTAATTTTGTTTCTGTTGACCCATTCAGAGGTGGACTTGCTTGTGGACCTCGGATCTTTGTCCTGCCCCTTGGTGCTGCAGCTAGTCTGTGCTCCTGGGGGAGAGGCTCTAAGCAAAATTATTCTCCTTCCTACTCTGGCAGCTGACAACAGTGCCTTATTTTCCCAGCAGGAGGAGTCTCCAAAGCTATACCGCCATGGAACTGCAGAGGCTCCGCTCCTTTCCTGACAAGCAGGAATGAAAGCTATTTCTATTGGCTGATCTGCAGGTATCAGAAGATTACAATGCAGAGACAAGGTTGTGGGGAGAGTGACTGTGCATGCATGTCCACCAGAATTGAGCTCACTAGGTGGACGTGCACATTGCTATACACTTCGAACACCCGGAGGCGCCATAAATATGTAAGGTAAATTTCATAACTCTCCACTGGATCATTTTTTTTTTTAACAGTAAATGGAAAACATTATTTTTTTTATGATCTTTACAATGTATATGATATTTAATAATGGGACCACTAAGTTAAGGGTCTAAAAGTAGTCATGGCGACGTGTCCCTCTATTGTCCAGCAGCCCGGCCTCCTGGGATGACGTTTCATCTCAGGTGACTGCTGCAGCCTGTGATTGGCGGCAGCCAATCACATGGGATGAAACGTCATCCGAGGAGGCCGGCCTGGATGGAGAAGTATATAAAGCGGGTAAGTTTAAGCTTTTCTTTTGTTTCAGCTATTCCGTCGCAAAAAACGCAACATTTAAGATTTGTCGCAAGTTTTACCTCCGCATTAAATTAAATGGGGAAAACCTGCAAGAAAAAACCAGCAATTTCACAGCATAATGCTGCGGATTAATATAAATCTGATTGTTCAAATCTCATTCCCTCTACTGCTCCTGCATTAGGCCTCAGGCACACGAACGTAAAAACACCCGTAATTACAGGCCCATAGACTTCTATTAGCCATGGGTACCTTCCCGTTTACTTACAGGAAGGTGCCCGTGGCGTTGAAAAACATGTCCTATTTCGGGCTGTAATAACGGCACGGGCAGGCCCACAGAAGTCTATGGGGCTCCCGTAATTACGGGAGCGTTGCTAGGCAACGTCAGGGGATAGTCACTGTCCAGGGTGCTGAAAGAGTTAACTGATCTGCAGTAACTCTCAGCACCCGGGACAGTGACTACCGCTGGAGTTAATAGTATTAAAAGTTAACTTACCCAGAACTCCCTGCTTCTTCCTCCAGTCCGGCCTCCCGGGATGACGTTTCATCCCATGTGACTGGTGCAGCCAATCACAGGCCAATCACAGGCTGCAGCGGTCACATGAACTGCCGCGTCATCCAGGGAGGACGAACTGGATGTCAAAAGAGGGGCGCGTCACCAAGACAACGGTACGTATGAACTTCTTTTACTTTCAATAGCTGCGGAAATTCTACCCAAAAGGGCTGCCCCTTCTCTCTTTCCAGCACTGATAGAGAGAAGGGGCTGCCGATTAGTGCAGCGAAAACGGATATGTAAATACTGGTGGAATATGGGTCAAATACGTGTAACAAAGGACCCGCATTTATGCCAGTATTTACGGGAGGAAAAAAATACGTTCGTGTGCATGAGGCCTTAGGCTGCAGATTTTACGCAATGAAATACGTTGCGAAAGATCTGCAGTATTTATTCTACTAAATGTCTATACTCAATAGACCGAGATGTGATCCTTAAAAAGTTGTGGTGTAAAGGGGAAATTCGCGTAATAAAGTAAAACAAATAATGTTATTCTCAGACTGTAAAAGAGATCAAAACCTGAGAGGGTCTTTTTGGAGGTAAAAAAATAACAAAAACGTTGAGTTTTCATTTATATACCCGACGAAGCTAAGAATTATCCATAAAGGCCAGACAGTCGTCTTAGGAGATCCCGTCCTTAGTTACAGCTTGTGACGAATATTTTTGAAACATACATCGAATAATATCTGGTTTCTGCCGGACAGCCGCCTCCTGTAATGTCCGTGGCTGCGGGCTGTCGGTGCCAACCTCCCACTGACAGCCGCAGCCACGAGTCGGCAAGCGCTGGCCCCAGCCTCCTCCTCAGGAGACGCCAGCTCTTGCATCCACTCCCCTCTGCCGTCCCGTAGGGTGCGCGCGCATGCTCGTGCCCGCTCTTAAAGGGGCAGCGCGCGCACCGAACCTCACGGGTCAAAGTTCGTCCTTGAGGTTCGGTGCGCGCGCATGCTCGTGCCCGTTCTTAAAAGGGCAGCGCGCGCACCGAACCTCAAGGACGAACTTTGACCCGTGAGTACCCTGGACTATAAGAGGGGTCCAGCACCCTAGTTCTATGGCTGAGTTTTGTTGTGTTCCCTATAGTTTGTTTATGTGATGGCCTCCTAGTGTGTTTCCTGTTCCAGTCCCTGTCCCTATATCTGTTTCCAGTTCCTGTTCCTAGCAATCCATACCTTCCTGGTCTAGCACTGAGCTGTGCCAAAGTCGTGCCGTGCTGCATCCACATCTGATTTGCTTCACCTCGCCTGACGTTCGCCTGCTACCCAAGTCCCAGCCGAGCCTGCACTGCAGCTGTCTGAGCTGCCACAGGTCCTATAGAACTATAGACCCTCACCTGCTCCCTGTTGGCCAGCTGCCTTACCGCCAAGGCGGTACGGCCCAGTGGGTCCAAAGACCCTTCGTGACACCTCCATTGTAATGAATGGAAATCCTAAGAAAAGGGGCTTTGCCTTCTAAACTCTCATGGGCGGTTGTGTGGGTGCATCTACTTAGTGACGGAGTGCCCTCCACGTTGCACTAATCATAGTAGGCACAAGTAGATATCGTAGGTATTAATACCCAGACTGACAAGGGAAGAGTTTGTGTATTTCATATGTCTATTTTCAGTGAACATAAAAAGAATATTTCTCACCCCAAAAAATCTGAACACGTGATTACAAGTTTTCTATAACCCCTTAACACAGAATGACGTCCATACAGCTACGTCGACGGAAAAATAAAAACTTTATGGCTCTTGGAATGCAACGATGGAAAAACCAAAAACAATGCTTGGTCCTTAAAGGGGTTGTCCGGGCACGGGGCGGTTTTTCATACTGAGGACCTATCCACAGGATAGGTCCTCAGGATAGGCATGGACATCCGGTGCTCGGAATCAGCCGGAGCAGCTGATCGGTGCCGGGTCTTTATTTATAAAATCTGTTTCCATCTAAGGACGGTGATTTGTCAATTTCCCGTTTAGAGAACATAATCATTCTTTACATCAATGTTCTCCCACAATTGAACATGTCATTTTTGTCTCACTTTTGTGGGATTTTGGATGTATATTAAAACATTTTCCAAAATCAGAGCAGAAAAACGGCTTCTCTCCAGTGTGCGTCCTTTGATGGATGGTCAGATACGTCTTCAATGAAAAACATTTCCCACATTCGGTGCAAGAGAATGGCTTCTCACCTGTGTGGGTTTTCCGATGGTTGACGAGACTTAGGCCTCATGCACACGACCGTAGCCGCGTGCACGGCCGTGATTTTCGGGTCGGCCGGCTGCGGACTGTCAGCGGACTGTCAGCCGCAGGCCGCCCGCAAATCGCGGCACATGCACATTGTTTTCAATGAGCCGGGACCGCAGAACCGGGCCGTAATAAGACATGCCTGTTCTTTCTGCGGTCCGGGCTCCCGGGCCGTGCAAGGACCGCAAAAACTACGGTCGTGTGCATGGCCCCATAGAAAAGAATGGGGCCGCAATTCTCCCGTGGATTTTCGGGGGAATTGCGGCCGCAAAAACACGGTCGTGTGCATGGGGCCTTAGTTTATCAGCAAAGAGCTTCCCGCAATCAGCACATGGATATGGTTTCTCCCCTGTGTGAACCCTCTAGTGTCTTCTAAGTTTTGATCCACTTCTAAAGCATTTTCCGCATTGTCCACATTGGAACGGCTTATCCTCGGTGTGAGTTTTCTTATGTTTATTCAGATAGGATTTTAGTGGAAAACATTTCCCACACTCAGAACATGAAAACATATTATTGTCCTTACAATCTGTACTAGGTGAATTGACGCTCAATCTAATAGAAGAACATTCCTGGTGGTCAGAAGAATCGGATGATAAACCGGCACTAACAACCCTTGGAGAAGTGACGTTTTCTCCTGGAGAACCTTGAGTGATGTTGCCGTTGTCCAGTATACAGTCTGGAGATAAAAAGAGACATCCTTCCAAAATATTTTTGCTGTCCTCGCCATCTGTGGGAGCATATGTGAAGATGTTAAATGTAAAGATCTCTTATCAAAGTGTCAGAGTAGAAAGTTATGACAATGATGATAAGATGTCACAGCATTTCCAAGGATGGCAGGAGTCCAAAAGATGATGTTGGCTCCTCGTAGCCCCTACTGGACACTAAACACATACCAAGGCTACCTGCTCATGATTGTTTGTATTTGCGTCCCGCAAACAATGGATCCATTGTCCGTGTTTTTGCGGTACGACAGTGTGTCCTCCGCATCCGTCCCATTTGTTCCATAGGTTTGACTTGAATGGGCGAGACCGAGCCACAAATGCTGACAGGAACAGGACCTGCTCTGAGTTTTGTGGCCCGGTCCCACACAAGGATCTGTGAAGAACATGGTAGTGTGCACGGAGCTATAGAAATGAAGGGGTCAGTCTGCCGTCCGTTACCATACGGATAGCACACTGACGAGAAGAACGGTCGTCTGCATGCAGCCAAGGAAAGTTCATAAAAAGGGATTGTTTTAGTCACTGAACAGTTTGTGGTTGTCGCTCACCTGGGTAGATATTGTTAGAAGTTTCTTCCTTATTGCACTTTTGATCCTGCCACACATACGCCTAGTATCCTCCGTCTACATTCTCAACTTTAATATGAATATTTCCCTAAACACCCACATAAAATATTAAAAATTGTTTCCTCAGTTAATGAGCTGAAATGTAACAAATTATTAGGTAATATTGGCAAAGCATGAAGTGCACATTCACCTTTATGGGATTTGACGAGACTTTGGTTCCACCTACGTGATGACCCTCTGGGACGTTGTGATATTCCTGTGGACAATCCCGGGAAAACACAGAACTGGGACATCTCTCTGATGGATTTCTCGTACTGGATATACCTGTAGGAGACACATACAGTGGAGGACATTGTCTATATGTACTGTAGTTATCAGGTGATGGGTGCATCTTGTGGACTGTCAAAAATGCTCTCCTCTTACCCGCTGATGTGATGGGCCGGTAGTCCTCCATCATGACGTCCCTGTACAGATCCCTCTTACCCGGTGATGTGAGGGGCTGGTGGTCCTCCATCATGACGTCTCTGTACAGATCCCTCTTACCCGGTGATGTGAGGGGCAGGTGGTCCTCCATCATGACGTCCTTGTACAGATTCCTCTTACCCGGTGGTGTACGGTTCTGGTGGTCCTCCATCATGACGTCCTTGTACAGATCCCTCTTACCCGGTGATGTGCGGGGCCGATGGTCCTCCATCATGATGTCCTTGTACAGATCCCTCTTACCCGGTGATGTGCGGTCCCGGTGGTCGTCCATCATGACGTCCTTGTACAGATCCCTCTTACCCGGTAATGTGCGGTCCCGGTGGTCCTCCATCATGACGTCCTTGTACAGATCCTTGTGGTCTTCTATATACTCCCACTCCTCCATGGAGAAATAGACGGGGTCATCCTGACCTCTTATAGGAACCTGACACACAATGAGACAGTCATCATCCCGACACCTTCATAGCGTTACTATATAATGTCCCAGCATTCCCGGTAGTCCTCACCTCTCCAGTCAGCAGATGAATGATCTTGTTGGTGAGGTCCAGGATCTTCTGCTCATTATTTCTCTTAGGTATCAGTGAAGGCTCCGTGATGGTACTGGTCCATCCTCCAGACATGTGGGGACAGCTGTTGGGGGATAGAGAGTCACCAGATGTCTTCTTCACTACTGAACAATCCTGGATATCGAGATGGAACTTACAAGAGAATCAAAATGAACAGGAAGTCCTCAGTAAACATTTTGATCGTATGAGCCCACCTGCCTCCTCATGGCGACTTCTTTTAAGTGGGTCCCTAATCTATTAGGTGCCGCACCACATGGCAACCAGTGCCACCGCAACACCCCTCCTGCAGAGGGAGCAACACAGTCCCCAGGCTAAGACACCTTATGTTGTAGCCGACAGATCAGTCCATAGTAATGCATCCAAAGGATAACTGAATGCAACCACCACCAGGTAACACTGTCCAGGTATAGAACAGGTGAATGATAGGTTATTAACCCCTTAATGAACAGCCTATTTTCGGTTTTTTGAATTTTCGTTTTTACCTCCCAGCATTCCAAAAATCATAACTTTTATAATGCGTGTCCACCGCGGACTGTTTAGGAAGGTGGAAGCAGCTTTAGGGGGGGTCAGTCGAAATGCTAGGGGGCGCTATCATTGTATTAAAATAAATATCTATGCACCAGAGAAGATTTGTTACAGCATTTATATTTACAAATCAATTATGATGACGTGATCTTTTGCTTTTTATATAATATTGTCCGTAGGATAGAAAAGATAAGAGAAAGGACATATACATGAGTCCCGGATTATTTTACCTCTCCGGTAAGAAGGTAGATTATGTCCAGGGTGACGTTCAGTATCTTCTCCGTTATGTGTCCCTTATCCATCACAAAGAACAATGACGTGTAGATGGTTTCAAATGAGATCTACAAATAAAGAGATGATAACTAGATGATATAATTATGAAATGTTAAAGGGACACTCCGGCCATAACTAACCTCTCCCATGTGCTGCATTCTGGTATTCCATGTGTCAGTCCCTCACCTGTTATTTATCTCTATATATCAGACCGGGACGGTTGCTTAGCAGCAGTGTGAATCCGGCTCGGTGACTACTTTCTCTACTTGGGTCTATGGAGATCTATGTGTCACCCGTCACAGGCTTCAGCAGTTTCTGTACCACACTAGTTATACACAGGGGGAAACAGAAACTTCTATCATCAACTGCCACTGATACTTAGACAGGTTCCTGTCACACAGGTGTAGCAGAATATAGTGCAGCCTCCCTGTCTGTATACTTATGGTTTCTCAGCTTATTTAGAAGAATATAGAGAGAATAATAATCACAATCTCCCCCAGCATAAAGAAATGATATGGTCTTTAGCTGGTCATGTGATTGATAGCAAAGCAGAGAGGAAGAGAAAGCTGGGGAAATCTAAGAATCAAGACAGAGGCTTTCTTAAAGCACGGACAAGGCAGGAGTTCAAAAAGTAAGTACAGTATACATAAAAGAAGTGTAGAAAGATATATACAGTCAGGTGGGGGGTGCAGACATGGAAAGTTGTGCTTCCACTGGAGCTCTTCTTTAATTTTTAGTTCCGTGTCTCTTGGCAGTAAGGAGAAAATACAGCATGTGGGAGGTGAGAGACAATACTATATGGATAAAAGTACGTGAACTCCCCACCTAATTATTGAGCTTAGGTGTTTCAGCTTCACGCATTGCAAACAGGTGCATAAAATCAAGCCCACAGGCATGCAATCTCCAGAGAAACATTGCTAGTAGTATGGGTCGTACTGAAGAGCTCAGTGGCTTTAAACGTGGCACAGAACAAGAACTGTGTGTCAGGAGCTTCTTGAAATGGATTTCCTTAGATCCCCATGCACAATGCCAGGCGTAAGCTGGAGAGGTGTAAAGCACGTCGTTCTCTAGAGTGATGAATCACGTCTTGTTATCTGGTAGTCTGATGGGTGAATCTGGGCCTCTAAACGTTACCTACAGGAATATATAGTGTCTACTGTAAAAATTTAGGGGAGGAAGGATAAATGTCTGGGGATGGTTTTTAGGGTTTGGGCTACATCTCTTATTTCCATTGAAGAGTAATGTTAATGCTTCCACATAGGAAGACATTTTGGACAATTGTGGGAACAGTTTGGGGAAGGACCTTTCCTGTCCCAGCATGACTGCGCCCCTGTAAGCAAGGTCCATAAAGACATGGTTTGATGAGTTTGTTGCGTAGGGACTCGAGTGGCCTGCACAAAGGACCATCCAACACCTTTGGGATGAATTATAACACGGGTTGCGAGCAAAACCTACTCATCCAATATCAGTGCTTGTCTGTGGGAATTTGTGCCCATTCAGCCAAAAAAAGCATCTGTGAGGTCACACTCCAAAATCTTGTGGCAAGCCTTCCCAGAAGAGTAGAGACTGTTAAAGCCGCAAAAGGGCTGTAATGCCGGGGTAGGGAGACAGACAGGTGAGCCCTAATCTACCCGCCACTCAGTCCCTGCCTACTTGCACGGCCTGTCCTAGGCGACGGCGTACAACTGGGCGACGGTCCCTACGCTCAATAAGTGCACGACAGACAAACAGACGAGGGTACACAGAAGCTAAGGGAAATGGGGCAGTTGCCCACGGCAACACCGTGAGCAACAAGAGTAGTGAACGAGCCAAGTCAAACCAGGAGTGTACGAGGTACTAAATGCAGAGCAGGAGAGTAGTCAGTAAAGCCAGGGTCAAATTGAAGCAGAGGTCAATAGTACTAGCAGGAACAGCAGAGCCAGGAAACCAGACAGAATCACAGGCAAAGGAAAAGCAGGAAATGAAGGTATAAATAGACCGAGGGCGGCAGCTAGCGCCGTCTGGCCAGGCTGTGATAGGTTCTCCCACTCCTCAGCCTACCAGCCTGAGTGGTAGCAGATCGAGTCACTCTATCAGACCTAGGAGCAGATGCAGACTGATTAATCACGGGCGTCGACACAGAAGCTGTGTCTGGTAAATCCTTTACAGTACCCCCCCTTTTATGAGGGGCAACTGGACCCTTCCTAGGTGGACCTGGCTTATTGGGGAACTGAAGATGGAACCTCCTGAGCAATACCCCAGCGTGAACCTCCCGGGCGGGTACCCAAGTCCTCTCCTCAGGCCCGTATCCTCTCCAATGGACCTGGTGCTGGAGGGAGCCTTGGACCATCCTGCTATCCACAATCTTGGTCACCTCGAATTCTACCCCTTCAGGGGTGAGAACAGGGACCGGAGGTTTCCTCGAGGTAGTTCTAGGACGGGGAGCAGCGTTTCAGGAGCGAGGCATGAAACACGTTGTGTATTTGAAAAGACGGGGGTAACTGCAGCCGGAAGGAGACAGGGTTAAGAACCTCAATGACCTTGTATGGCCCTATATACCGGGGAGCAAATTTTTTGGACGGAACTTTAAGACGCAAATTTTTTGAAGACAGCCACACCAGATCCCCGACCACAAACAATGGGTTAGCAGAACGTCTTCTATCTGCCTGAGTCTTTTGTATGTTCTGGGACGCCTCTAGGTTCTTCTGAACCTGGGCCCAGACTGTGCACAGTTTCCGATGAACTACATCTACCTCGGGATTGTTGGAACTACCAGGTAAAACGGAGGAGAACTGTGGATTAAACCCAAAATTACAGAAAAAGGGGGAGACCCCTGCCGAGTTACTGACCCGGTTATTAAGGGAAAATTTGGCGAGGGGAATGAAGGAGACACAATCATATTGACAGTCAGAGATAAAACACCTTAAATATTGTTCTAGAGATTGATTAGTCCTCTCGGTTTGGCCATTAGTTTCAGGATGGAGGGCCGAAGAGAAGGACAGATCAATCTCCAACTTTTTACAGAAGGCTCTCCAAAACAAAGAAATAAATTGTACCCCTCTGTCCGAAACAATATTGACAGGGACCCCATGGAGACGCAGGATGTGTTTGACAAACAAGGTAGCTAACGTCTTGCCATTGGGTAGTTTCTTGAGGGGCACAAAGTGGCACATCTTACTGAAGCGGTCTACTACAACCCACACCACCGACTTGCCTTGAGGTGGAGGCAGATCGGTGATAAAATCCATGGAGATATGGGTCCAAGGTCTCTGGGGAATGGGCAAAGAATGTAGTAAGCCCGCTGGTCGGGACCTGGGAGTCTTGGACCTAGCACAAACCTCACAAGCGGCGACGTATGCCTTAACGTCTTTAAGCAACCCAGGCCACAAATAGTTTCTGGCAATGAGGTGTTTGGTACCCAGGATGCCTGGATGGCCAGATAGTGCCGAGTCATGATTTTCCCTGAGTACCCTTAGCCGGAATTGCAGGGGAACAAACAGCTTGTTCTCAGGAAGGTTCCCGGGAGCTGAACCTTGATCGGCCGCAATTTCGGAGACTAAGTCAGAATCAATAGAGGAAATGATTATACCTGTGGTCAAAACACAAGCAGGATCTTCCTCCGCAGGAGGGCTGGCCATGAAGCTACGCGACAGTGCATCAGCCGTAATATTTTTAGACCCAGCCCTATAGGTGACCACAAAGTTGAATCTAGTAAAAAACAACGCCCATCGAGCTTGTCTCGGGTTTAGCCTCCGGGCAGATTCTAGGAAAACCAGATTCTTTCGGTCGGTAAGGACCGTTACCTGGTGCCTAGCCCCCTCCAGGAAGTGGCGCCACTCTTCAAATGCCCATTTAATGGCCAAGAGTTTGCGGTTGCCCACGTCATAGTTACTCTCAGTGGGCGAGAACTTCCTGGAGAAGTAGGCACAGGGACGGAGATGTGTGAGAGACCTGGTACCCTGGGACAAGACAGCCCCCACTCCCACCTCGGAGGCGTCAACCTCCACGATGAATGGCTCCATTTGGTTAGGCTGAATCAGCACTGGGGCCAAGATAAAGCACTTCTTAAAGGGAATGTGTTGCCAGAAAAACATGTTTTTTTTTTAAAAATTAAACATTTAGTGTGTGGGTGATTAAACATTGTTCAAATTTTTTTTATTTTTTTCGCGAGTCAGGAAATATTATAAATTATTTCTAATTTATAATACTAAGGTTCACTGAAGTAACAATTGAGTAAAAAATACCTTTTAATAGTAACTTGTTAAAAACAGGGGTAACACACCACTGTGACATAAGCCCCACCGTGATTATTAAAAAATGTATTAAACAAAAAACACTGAGTCATTATGATGCATATATCTCGGTGTTTGTAACGATATTTTGTCTGGAATCAGCATATATCCAGGGCACACCAGTAGTACAATCCCCAAATAAAGCACAGGTGTCCGAATAAATCGGATCTCCTAGTGCTGGGTGTAACACAATATGACTGTCCCCAATGCAAACATTCCATAAACAATAAACGACCCTACGCGTTTCAGATACTCATCCTCAGGGGTCCGTATCTTGGTAACTCTGGCCTCTTCACCAGCGATAGTGATATTCAACAGCAGATATTCTGCTGTGCGTCACGGCAAGATGCACGTATCGATGTCAACGGCATACTTCATTGCAGGCGCTAGGTTACTATAAACGCTAAAACTCCACCCCTCGTATTAGGCGGCAACACATGAACTGACCAATCCCAGCACCCTCTCGATTCGTGACACCTGCCCATGTGACCCCCCGCCGTCAGCTGACAACCAGGGGTCATCATCGGCCGCATCAACCCGAACGCGCAGGCGCAGTAGAAGCCAAGGACAAGTCGCCCAGACTGCCAAACACGAGGAGGTAAGCGCTACACGATAATGTATTATAAGTATATCTTGCGGGACAGTTAAACACCGCAAGTGGACTACCTCACAGAGCAACTCAAAAGTAAATAAACACTTGTAAGGTGGACATGAATACTAGATCCCTCATGTCAGGAGGGACTGACTGGCAATCTCTAAATGTATCGGCTGACCCATATGGCCATCTCAAAACTTAGTATATTAGGCAAATATGAACTCACCCACCCTATAGGCAACCCAGTGGAGATAGGCCACCCACAGGGGAATGGTAAGGCATATTAGATGAAACATGTGTAATTAGTCTGCTCATTTAAACCTGCTGGTTGTATACATTCCAGTCTATGGATCCATTGTGCTTCTTTGCGTAAAATCAGGTTGTCCCAATCCCCTCCTCTTTTAGGGGGTCTAACAAGTTCAATTGCTTGAAACTTTAAGCATGCTGCCTGACCTTGGTGTTTTGCATGCACATGCTTAGATATTGGGGTGTCCCTAACATGGATAATGTCTCCAACATGCTCCCTAATACGGCGACGAAATTGTCGTGCTGTTTTACCCACATAATTAAGGGGGCATGGACATGTGATTAGGTAGACCACTCCCGCTGTCTTGCAATTGACATAATCCCGAATATTGTATTGTTTCTGTGTGACGACACTAGTGAAGCTATTCCCTTTAAAAATGAATTCACAGGCTTTACAGCTACCACATCTAAAAGTGCCTGGTATTTGTCTATCCAGCCACGTACCCCTAGGTGAGATGGGGTCAAAACAGCTATGCATGACTCTGTCCCTTATGTTTTTCCCTCTCCGATATGTGACAGACGGCCTCTGTGTGATCTGATCTACTAAATCTACATCAGAACTGAGAATACGCCAATACCTATTCAGTATCTGCATGATGTCATTTTGTTTGGAATCATAGGTGCCTATGAGTCTCGTGACCTGTTCTTCTTTCCGTTTTTTAGGGACCAGGAGACATTGCCTATCTGCATCCCTTGCTCCCTCATAGGCCTTCCTAATAACACTCTTGGGGAAGCCTCTGTCCTTCAATCTTGTTTTGAGTTCCTGGGCCTGGCACTCAAAATCACCCATAGAGCTACAATTCCTGCGTACTCTCATAAATTGGCCTTTCGGAATGCCACGTTTGAGGGAATAAGGATGACAGCTATTCCATTGCAGAAAACTATTAGTTGCTGTTTCTTTCCGATGTACCTTGGTGCGGATTGTGCCTTCTTCTGTTTTTGTGATTTTCAAGTCTAAAAAGGACAATTCTTTCTCACTGATCTCACTTAATTTATAATACTACCCATTTTTGGTCACTAGATGGAGCTAGTTCCCAAAATTGCAGCATTGCAACATTGGGTTAAAAGCCCTCGCTCTAGTGAGCTCTCAGCATCCCCCCCTCCTTTATCCTGGCTAGTGCCGGGATAAACGAGGGGTTTGAACGGTGTAACCTCCTACACTGTGTGTCGCCATTTTTTGAGCTAACACACAGCGTAGTAGGTTTACATACAGTAGTAAACACACACAAACACGAACATACATTGAAATCTCTTACCTGCTCCTGCCGCCGCGGCTCCCTCCGGCCCGTCCGCTCCGTTTGCTGCCGCTGGTCCAAGTGCACAAATCCGGAAGCCGCGACCGGAAGTAGTAATATTACTGTGAGCCGCGACTTCCGGTCCACAGGAAAATGGCGCCGGACGGCGGCAATTTCGAATTGGACTGTGTGGGAGCGGCGCATGCGCAGTTCCCACACAGACGCCGTACACGGAAGTCAATGGGACGGGAGCCGTTCACAGTCCCTATGGGACTGTGGCTGCCGTACTTCATGTCTGTATGTGTCGTTAATCGACACAGACAGAAATTGAACAAAAAATGGCAGCCCCCATAGGGAAGAAAAAGTGTAAAAATAAGAAAAAGTAAAACACAAACACACAAATGAATATAAACGTTTTTAATAAAGCACTAACATCTTTAACATATAAAAAAATAATTTGTGATGACACTGTTCCTTTAAGGATCTCAAAAGCCTGGACAGCCTCAGGAGGCCAGCGGAGGAGATCAGAACCCTTGCGAGTGAGATCCGTAAGAGGTTTAGCGATGACCGAGAAGTTAGCAATAAATCTCCTGTAATAATTAGCGAACCCCAGGAAGCACTGTAACGCCTTTAGGGAGGCAGGTTGGACCCATTCCGCCACAGCCTGGACCTTGGCGGGTCCATGCGGAATTCATTAGGAGTGAGGATTTGACCCAAAAATGGTATCTCCTGCACCCCAAACACACATTTTTCGGATTTAGCAAAGAGTTTGTATTCCCGTAGTGCCTGGAGCACCTTCCTGACATGCTCAATGTGGGAGGACCAGTCCTTGGAAAACACCAGTATGTCATCAAGGTACACTACAAGAAATACCCCCAGGTAATCTCTAAAAATCTCATTTATGAAATTCTGGAAGACCACGGGAGCATTACACAACCCAAAGGGCATGACGAGGTATTCGAAATGGCCTTCGGGCGTGTTAAACGCAGTCTTCCACTCATCCCCTTCTCTGATTCGGATAAGGTTATAAGCCCCCCGTAGATCAAACTTAGAGAACCATAGGGCCCCCTGAACCTGATTGAAGAGATCAGGAATCAAAGGAAGGGGATACTGGTTCCTTACATTGACCTTATTCAAGTTACAGGAGTCAATGCATGGCCTAAGACCACCATCCTTCTTCCCTACGAAAAAGAAGCCAGCACCTACCGGAGAAGTAGAGGGGCGAATGTAACCCTTGGCCAGGCATTCCTGGATATACTCTCTCATGGCCTCACGTTCGGGACAAGAGAGATTAAATATCCTACCCTTAGGGAGCTTAGCTCCTGGTACCAAATCGATAGCGCAATCGTATTCTCTATGAGGAGGTAACACTTCGGAGGCCTCCTTAGAGAAAACATCGGCGAAGTCCTGAACAAACTCAGGTAGAGTGTTTACCTCCTCAGGGGGAGAAATAGAATTAACAGAAAAACATGACGTCATGCATTCATTACCCCATTTGATAAGATCCCCAGTATTCCAGTTAAACGTGGGATTATGCAACTGCAACCAGGGAAGGCCTAAAACCAAATCGGACGATAATCCCTGCATCACCAGTACAGAGCACTGCTCCAAATGCATGGAGCCAACAAGGAGTTCAAAAACAGGGGTATGCTGTGTAAAATAACCATTAGCAAGAGGAATGGAGTCGATACCCACTACCGGGACAGGATTAGGCAAATCAATCAATGGCATAGCTAGAGACATAGCAAATTCCACAGACATGATATTAGCAGAAGACCCTGAATCCACGAAGGCGCTGCCGGTAGCAGACCTACCACCAAAAGAGACCTGAGGGAGACACGGAGGCCCCGAGTTGCATTGGTTCATCCGAGTTTTTCGTGGAAGAACGAAGCAACGGAACCTCGGGAGGCATCATGGGGGAGTCAGAGGAGAAAACACAAAAACGTTCAAGTCGTCGTTCCCTGAGACGTCGGTCAAGTCGTACCGCTAAAGTCATAACCTGATCTAGAGAGTCAGAAGAGGGATGGCTAACTAGCAGGTCCTTCAGGGCGTTCGACAGACCCAACCTAAACTGGCACCTCAAGGCAGGGTCATTCCACCGAGAAGCTACACACCACTTCCTAAAGTCAGAACAGTACTCCTCAACAGGTCTCTTACCCTGACGTAAGGTCACCAGCTGACTCTCGGCAAAGGCAGTCCTGTCAGTCTCGTTATAGATGAGCCCAAGAGCAGAAAAAAAAGGTCAACAGAGGAAAGTTCAGGGGCGTCAGGTGCCAAGGAGAAGGCCCATTTTTGGGGGCCGTCCTGGAGCCGGGACATAATTATACCCACTCGCTGGCTCTCAGAACCTGAGGAGTGGGGCCTTAGACGGAAATAGAGCCTACAACTCTCCTGAAAGGAGAAAAAAGTCTTCCGGTCCCCTGAGAACCGGTCAGGCAACTTGAGGTGGGGTTCAAGAGGTGAGGTGGAGGGCACTACCTGGGTAGCATCACGCTGGTTGCACCCCCGAGCCAGAGCTTGGACCTGTAGGGAGAGACCCTGCATTTGCTGAGCCAGGGCCTCAAGGGGGTCCATAGTAGTGTGGGAACCAGGGTAGAAAAGGTATATGGGCCTGTGATTATGTAATGCCGGGGTAGGGAGACAGACAGGTGAGCCCTAATCTACCCGCCACTCAGTCCCTGCCTACTTGCACGGCCCGTCCTAGGCGACGGCGTACTACTGGGCGACAGTCCCTATGCTCAATAAGTGCACGACAGACAAACAGACGAGGGTACACAGAAGCTAAGGGAAATGGGGCAGTTGCCCACGGCAACACCGTGAGCAACAAGAGTAGTGAACGAGCCAAGTTAAACCAGGAGTGTACGAGGTACCAAACGCAGAGCAAGAGAGTAGTCAGTAAAGCCAGGGTCAAATTGAAGCAGAGGTCAATAGTACCAGCAGGAACAGCAGAGCCAGGAAACCAGACAGAATCACAGGCAAAGAAAGAGCAGGAAATGAAGGTATAAATAAACCGAGGGCGGGAGCTAGCTTCGCCTGGCCAGGCTGTGATAGGTTCTCCCACTCCTCAGCCTACCAGCCTGAGTCGTAGCAGATCGAGTCACTCTATCAGACCTAGGAGAAGATGCAGACTGATTAATCACAGGCATCGACACAGAAGCTGTGTCTGGTAAATCCTTTACAAGGGCAATGATCGAGAACGAGGGTTCATATGGCAGTAAAACTTCTACTGATCGCAAAATGATGGCATAACCCAACGATATGCCATCACTTTGTGTGATGAGAATATTCTGTTACTTCTTCAGTGGAGATCCACACAGTAACAGCCAATATCCTATGGCCTTCCTCTATCTATCAGAAGTTTAGTCCAGATGGGCCTGTGCTGTCTATACGTGTCTGCAGGAACATGATCAAAAGATGGTCTCTTGGTTATGGCCATGTCAACTTCCAGCAGATGGTGAGTACTGGTCATTACATTGTAATATGTACCCGGTAATGTAATAAGTGGTGATATATGACACCCGGACCCCACACCGATCAGCTGTTCGGGCTGCCTCCGGGCACCGGATGTTATGCTGGGTATGCAGTGCTTCATACACTGTATAGCGGCCATGCTGCAGTACTGCAGCTCCAGTCCCATTCACGGCCGCTATACTGTGAGCCATCTGCTTCCGGAACGGACCCCCATCAATGATATACCGATGACCTATCCTATGGAAAGGTCATCAGTATGAAAAACCGCCCCCTGCCCGGACAACCCCTTTAATTCTGGAGCACTGAACTCTCTTTAGCCATGGGAACCTTCCAGTATTACACTTGAAGATCTCTGACCAAAAATGGAGCCAACTCAACGTTCTATAAACAAGTCAACTTTATGGTCCAGTCAGGTAATGTCCTTGTCAGAGGTTATAATGTTGTCAGTCATTATAATGCCTGAACTGAAGTGTCCACATCTCACCTGACCCAGCTCCTCTCCAGACACTGATACCTTCAACATGCTCAGAACTGACGCTGTGCCGAGAAAATCCTGACAATCCACCAAAAACATTCACCAAATATTTTTTATCAATGCCAGATTAGGGGCCGTTCACATATGACCGTTGCTCCTGTCAGTTTCCCTCCGGCGTGTTGCAGAACAGCCGGAGTGAAACTGATGCTAGAACGGATTCCATAGCTTTCTATGTGATCTGTCCTGGCACAGGGAACATCAGTTGTGGCTCCGTCCATTGATAGACCACTGCAGGAACCAGGATCCAAAAACGTTACCTGCAGCGTTTTTTGGTCTGGCTCCCAGGATGTCCGGCGCCATATCCTATCTATTTTAACTGTGGCCGGATGAACGCCAGGTGCTGCCGCGTCCACCTTCCAGCAGCACCCGGCGGAAAGGCAGCCGGGGGTATGTCCCGCTGTCAACTGTATCTGCAGCCTCAGAACGCAGATAGAGTTGAACCCAATTCTGAAGCAGGGAACCATCAGCTCCCTGCTTCAGAATTAGTTCAGAGTGGAGAAGTAGAGGGAGCTCCTCCACTTGCTGAGGACTCTCTGGCCACAGCGCTACCTACGGGGAAGCCCTTGACGTCACTGTCCATGTATGGACAGTGACGTCAGTGGCTACGGATTGGGAAGAATCCCCGTTGCCGATGATCTTGGCTCCTAGAGGAAACCCCTGAGGTTAATGTCCATATTTGGACATTGACGTCAGGGATCTCCTCCTGGAGCAGAATCCCTGGCCAGGGGATTCCACTCAAGGAGTAGACACTGACGTCACTGTCCATATATGGACTGTGGCGTCAGGGGGTCCTTAATGAGGCAATCCCCGGCCACAGCATGACTTAAGGTATGTTTGATGCTTCCGCTATCTACGACCTTACACCCCAAACCCCAATAAGAGACCACACATGAATTTTGGTGTAAAGGCCACAGCAGCCATTTATTAAACACACCTTTTTTCTGAAAAAGAGCATAACCATAAACACATCATAACTCCATGATAACATCCTGCTCTATTTCCCAACTCCAGATAAAGGATCCTTGAAGGCACTTCAATCATTAAACTCCATCGTTTCCTTATTAGGTCTGGACCCCTTACCCTACAGCCGTTCTGCACCTGACCCGAGGGCACCAACCATGTCCAAGACCTCTCTCTCCCTTCCTGGGGACCCTGCCCATCAGGAATATATATGAGCTGGGTAACCACTCCCCAGCCCCTCCAATACTATCCCGGGTTAAACGCCCCGAGTTCTCTTGCAACAATCTCCATTGTTGCTTCTCCTTCTCATTCCGTGCCTCCAAAGACCCCTCCTCCTACCGCCATTGCTACTGTGACAAAACAAAACCCCAACCGACAAATTCCCATAAACAGGAGAAAATACTGGGAGGGCGGGCGGGACAAAAATTTCTCCTGTTGTCCAGCGGGAAAGAGGGCTGCCTCTTCCCCGCATGGACTTATATACTTTATTCTCCACCCACCACATATAGATACATTTTGCCCCATGCCCCCTTTCACATAACCCTCCCATCCCTACAAATATAGCCTAACACATAATACCTAATACATAATAGCCTAGAACTCCCAAACACCTAGTCATGCGCTTGCTTCATTACGGCTGCGCCTACATTACGCTGGGCTTACTTGACTTAAGGTATGTTTGATGCTTCCGCTATCTACGACCTTACACCCCAAACCCCAATAAGAGACCACACATGAATTTTGGTGTAAAGGCCACAGCAGCCATTTATTAAACACACCTTTTTTCTGAAAAAGAGCATAACCATAAACACATCATAACTCCATGATAACATCCTGCTCTATTTCCCAACTCCAGATAAAGGATCCTTGAAGGCACTTCAATCATTAAACTCCATCGTTTCCTTATTAGGTCTGGACCCCTTACCCTACAGCCGTTCTGCACCTGACCCGAGGGCACCAACCATGTCCAAGACCTCTCTCTCCCTTCCTGGGGACCCTGCCCATCAGGAATATATATGAGCTGGGTAACCACTCCCCAGCCCCTCCAATACTATCCCGGGTTAAACGCCCCGAGTTCTCTTGCAACAATCTCCATTGTTGCTTCTCCTTCTCATTCCGTGCCTCCAAAGACCCCTCCTCCTACCGCCACGACAATCATGTGTGACCCCTTACACATGATTGTCCCTCCACAACTGCAGGGCTTTCTCCATGCCCTCCTTAATGTCCAAGGTCCACATATCCAGACCCACCTCGTTTAGATGAACACCATCCGCCCTGAGGAAACCTACCTCTCTACCCTCCAACTCCTTATGCCTCACCACAACACCGCCATTGCGTGCCACAAACCTGCCAACTACCTTGTTGACCTTTGCTCGCGCTTTGTTTAAGCTATGTATGGAACGTGCCTGCCGCCACACCTTGCGAGCCACAATATCAGACCATACAATAACCACTCCTGGGAACGCCGACCACAACCGCAAAAGGTCAATCTTCACATCCCTCACTAAATCCCTGGACGACCGAATGCCCAAATCATTGCCGCCAAGGTGCACCACTAAGATATCCGGCGCCCTGTCCAATCCCGCATAAAATTGTACCTCTGGTAACAGCCTACACCACAGCATGCCCCGCAGGCCCAACCATCTGACCTGCACCTCTGCGTGATCCATGCCCAACTGCCGTCCGGCCGGACGAACATCAGCACGCACACCTCCCCAGTGTACGTAGGAGTGCCCCATGATCCAAATCAAGCAGGGACCTGCACCTAAAACAACACAAAACAACAACGTAACTACTCCATATCCACCTCCAGCACATCTTATCACCACCGCCTCAAAGCAAGTGAGGCCGCACATACAACCTGTATCTGTCTGACTCCCACCTACCAATCTTCTTAACCATCGCCGGGGATAAACCCCACCGAGCTGCTTCCGTAGCTGCGCCAATTCTAAAGGAATGAGAGCTAAAACCTGCTCCCCCTCTGCCGGACAACAGGATACATTTTTTGAACACCTGTGAAAACTGGAATTTTGACAGAGACAGCCCGTCTGCATGAACCAACAAGGATGCCGGGCCCTCAGGCCTCACCGCAACAAACTCCCGAAAACAGCGGACCGGGCACACCCGCGACCCTGGTAACTCATACAAACGCACCACAAAACCTCTCCCCTCCTGATCTGTCTTAGATCTACGGAGCAAACAAGAAAGGCAGGAGCCATCCAAATCCACATCAGCATACAATAAACCCCCTGCCACACTCTTACTGGCCGACACCAACTCCGATATCCGGAACGCCCCAAAGAAAGCCAAAGAAAAGGCCAGTGTAAATAGCCGCACTTCAAATGCTGAAACACAAACCTCCCTCAACAATTCACAAATCGCTACCAACAGCTCAAATGACACCGGCTTCCTGAGATCCCTAACTGCGGAACCCCTCCTGAAACCCTTCATTGCCTGCCGCACCAGAAAGGACTTAGTCACGTCCTCCTCACCTTTCTTCTTAAACCAAAAAGCCAAGGCCGACAAACTGCGAGCGACCATTGCTGCAGACGACCCCTCACTGTACGCATTTCCTATAAAATACAGCACACACGCCTGCCGATCTGCAATACCTGCCTGCGCATTTTCCAACAACGTCTCCCATACTTGCCACACCGCACTGTACCTCTGCCACGTGACCGCACTAACCGACCTTTCCACAAGCGACATCGCCATTGTCACACCACCTTCCACAGATGCTCTGGACAAGGCAGGCCATGAGACTCCGCCCCCGGCGCCAGCAGACGAAACCTGTCCCACTGTTGACGAGAAAGGGAATCAGCCACAGAATTCAGCACCCCAGGAATATGCACTGCCACAAAATGCGCATTCAACATCAGACCTCTCAAAACTAAATGTCGCAATAGTCGCACGACTGGCGGAGAATTAGCTGTCTGCGCATTAACAGCCTGAACGACACCTAGATTGTCACATACGAAACGCACTCTCCGGTCCCGCAGACAATCCCCCCACAACTCCGCAGCCACCACAATCGGGAACAATTCCAGCAGAGCCAAGTTACGGACAAAACCACATTCATGCCATGTATCAGGCCAAACTCCTGCACACCACTGCCCCTGGAAATAAGCCCCAAATCCACATGCACCTGATGCATCAGTATACAGCTCCAAGTCCACACTAGACACCGGCTGATACATGAGCACCGACCGCCCATTATAGGTCTGCAAAAACTCCCCCCACACCAACAAGTCAGCTTTCAACTCCGCCGACAACCTAATGAAATGATGAGGGGAATGCACCCCTGCGGTAGCATTCGCCAACCGCCTGCAAAACACCCGCCCCATGGGCATAATCCTACAAGCGAAATTCAAATGCCCCAACAAGGATTGCAAGTCCCGCAATTGTATCTTCTTCCTGCGCAGCGCACTCGCCACCAACTCTCTCATCTCCAGCAACTTATCATCAGGCAAGCGACACTCCATGTTATCTGAATCAATCATGATTCCCAAAAACTTAATGACCGTCGTGGGTCCCTCAGTTTTCTCAGGCGCCAAAGGTACCCCAAAATCCATTGCCACTCTCTCCATAGTGTGTAGCAATCCTGCACACACATAGGTACCCGGCGGACCGATAAACAGGAAATCATCCAGATAATGTAGGGCAGATTGCACCTGCGCCTCCCGACGGACCACCCACTCCAAAAACGTGCTAAACATCTCAAAATAAGCGCATGAAATGGAGCAGCCCATCGGGAGGCAACAATCCACAAAATATTCCTCCTGCCAATAACATCCCAGCAAACAAAAACTATCCGGATGCACCGGCAATAAACGAAAAGCGGCCTCAATGTCAGTTTTCGCTAACAGAGAGCCCTTCCCGTATTTCCGAACCCAAACAACCGCCGCATCAAAGTTAGTGTAACTGACCGCGCACAGGGCCGGATCAATGCCGTCATTCACCGACTCGCCTTCCGGATAAGACAAGTGATGAATAAGGCGGAATTTATTCACCTCCTTTTTTGGAACCAAACCTAACGGGGAAACACGCAAATTCTGAACAGGCGGGGAGGAAAACGGCCCTGCCATGCGGCCCAAAGCCACCTCCTTCAGCAGCTTATCCGTAACCAGATCAGGCCGCGCCAAAGCAGACGACAAATTACGGACTACCCCGTCACGTCCAACCGACGTACAAGGAATCCGAAAACCTTCTGAAAATCCTAACCACAACAAATCCGCCACTTTCTTATTTGGATAGCCCCTTAAAAACGGGAGCATCCTTTCCACCCTCACCGGCGTCGCCCCTCTTCTGCTCAGCATCTCCCTGCCTGCCCTTATGCTTCTTGAAGCATCTGGACAAACCATGGGCGCCTCCGCAACCGGAGCACTCGTGCTTGTACCTACAATCTGGGCCGAACTTGCAATGCCCCTCATTATACTGCCAGCAACACCCCTTTCCTGAGGATCCTGACCGACCCGCTGCTGACCCCTGACCGCCGGCCGCATCACGAAAGGGCTGCTGCCCCTGTTTTGGCGCAGACATCAGACGCATCCATAAACTGATATCCTTGTGATCCCATCGCAACGACGGGCGCACCGACTTCCGCTGACGAAACTGTTCGTCATACCGCAACCACGCATTACCACCGTATACACGATACGCCTCCCCTACCGAATCCATATAACAGAATAGCGCCGAACAGTTCTCCGGCGCCTTCTCACCCACCACACTAGCCAAGATAGCGAAGGCCTGCAGCCAATTCGCAAAAGTCCGTGGAATCAAACGATACCGCCGCCGCTCCTCCTCCTCCTTCTTACTTTCATCCGGTTTCCACCGGTCCAAATTAAACTTCTCTAACGGCAGCAAAGAAAAAATCTCAACATATTCATCTTTCCATATCTTTTCCCTAATCTCCACCTTCAAATGTGCCCCCAGCGGGCCCTCAAAACACACATAAACCTCACCTTTAGCGGCGTCAGCCAAACGCACATCCTCCACCACCTTCTTAGCTGTACTAGCCGCCTCGTCAACTGCTTTTCCCACAGCCACTACGGCACCCACAACCGGCGCCACTTCACTAACACCCGCAATCACTGCCGCAGCTGCACCAGAAATCGCCTCATTAGCAACCGCACTCCCTGCCGCACTAGCAGACGCCTCACTAGCAGCGCCCCATACCCTCGCTGGCGACTGCTCTACGCCTGGCACAATTCTCATAAAATACTCCTGCATCCCTCTAAACAACAATTGCATCTGTGACATTGACAATATCCCCCCCACATCCCCCCCACACATCCCCGGCACCACATCAGTGGTAGACTCACCCGTACGTCCCTGAGGTGACCTCCCAGCGGACGCGTCCATCACTCCAGATAATCCAGGCGTCGGTCGTGACGATCCTAGGGAGTGGTGCTCCTGCACCCCACGCTCCCCGTAGCTCCCCGCACTTCCAGTCGCTGCTGCTCTAGGCTCCGCGGAATGCGGCCCGTCCACGATCCTGCCACCCCCTGGTGGCGTGGCATATTCAGAACGACAGCCCTGCCGATCCAGTCCTTCTGCAGGGCTGTCAAAATAAAATCTTCTTGTAGTCGTCGCTGCCTGTATAGCAGACCGCTGCCCCCCCTCGTCCGGATGGGGCCCGGCGTCATTCCAAGAAGTTGCCCGGGTACCTCCGGTCGCTGTCGCCGCCGCACGCCTCCCTGCTCCTGCAGGAGGCGATCTCGCTCCCCATCTAGATGCCGCCCGCCTCTTCCTGCGGGTCGGCGCTGGTGTCCTGATGTCTGTCCGCTGAGCTCCTCCGGCACCTGGAGCATCGGCGCCGGAGAAAGCCGTCACTTCCGGACCTGCGCGCGCATCCGGCCCCGCACGCACATCCGGTCCTGTGCGCGCATCCGGTCTTGCGCGCGCATCCGGTCCCGCCTCCACTTCCGGCGTTGTTGTTGAAGACAGGAGGGAGGAAGATGGCCGCCGCGGCCCCCCCCCTCCTGTCACCTCCGGTCTCGCCCGCCTGATGGGATTCCTCCCAGACCTCCGTGGACCGACGCCAGGGTGCAGCTCCGGACCAGCAGGAGGAGGAGGGTCCCTGGAGGGGCTCCCTCGGCGCCGACCAGACCGAGGCGTCTCTGCAGATGAAGGCCTCTCCTGAGGCCTGGAACGCCTGCTGCTGCGTCCCTCACTCTCCTCTCCAGCCGCTGGAACCGGAGGAAGAGCCCCGGCAATCAGCGCATCCAGCCATCCCACGCCGTGCTGCATCGCTGCATCGCGGATCCTGGCCATCGTTGTCTCCATCGCCGCTTCCATCAGGTAAGTAGAAATATTAATCTGTATATTTGTCTTTTAAATATAATAACAGGACAAAAATTTCTCCTGTTGTCCAGCGGGAAAGAGGGCTGCCTCTTCCCCGCATGGACTTATATACTTTATTCTCCACCCACCACATATAGATACATTTTGCCCCATGCCCCCTTTCACATAACCCTCCCATCCCTACAAATATAGCCTAACACATAATACCTAATACATAATAGCCTAGAACTCCCAAACACCTAGTCATGCGCTTGCTTCATTACGGCTGCGCCTACATTACGCTGGGCTTACTTTGCGCTGTGTGGCACAATCTACAGTGGGCGCTGTGTGGCGTTATCTACAGGGGGGTGTGGCATTATATACAGAGGGCACTGTGGCATTATTTCCAGGGAGTGTGGCATTATATACAGAGGGCACTGTGGCATTATCTCCAGGGAGTGTGGCATTATATACAGAGGGCACTGTGGCATTATCTCCAGGGAGTGTGGCATTATATACAGACGGCACTGTGGCATTATCTCCAGGGAGTGTGGCATTATATACAGAGGGCACTGTGGCATTATCTCCAGGGAGTGTGGCATTATATACAGAGAGCACTGTGGCATTATCTCCAGGGAGTGTGGCATTATATACAGACGTCACTGTGGCATTATATACAGGGAGTGTGGCATTATATACAGAGGGCACTGTGGCATTATCTCCAGGGAGTGTGGCATTATATACAGAGGGCACTGTGGCATTATCTCCAGGGAGTGTGGCATTATATACAGAGGGAACTGTGGCATTATCTCCAGGGAGTGTGTCAGCATCTACAGAGGGCACTGTGGCATTATCTCCAGGGAGTGTGGCATTATATACAGAGGGCACTGTGGCATTATCTCCAGGGACTGTGGCATTATATACAAAGGGCACTGTGGCATTATCTACAGGGAGTGTGGCAGCATCTACAGAGGGCACTGTGGCATTATCTCCAGGGAGTGTGGCATTATATACAGAGGGCACTGTGGCATTATCTACAGGGAGTGTGGCATTATATACAGAGGGCACTGTGGCATTATCTCTAGGGGGTGTGGCATTATATACAGAGGGCACTGTGGCATTATCTCCAGGGAGTGTGGCATTATATACAGAGGGCACTGTGGCATTATCTCCAGGGAGTGTGGCATTATATACAGAGGGCACTGTGGCATTATCTCCAGGGAGTGTGGCATTATATACAGAGGGCACTGTGGCATTATCTCCAGGGAGTGTGGCATTATATACAGAGGGCACTGTGGCATTATCTCCAGGGAGTGTGGCATTATATACAGACGGCACTGTGGCATTATCTCCAGGGAGTGTGGCATTATATACAGAGGGCACTGTGGCATTATATACAGGGAGTGTGGCATTATATACAGAGGGCTCTGTGGCATTATCTACAGGGAGTGTGGCATTATATACAGAGGGCACTGTGGCATTATCTACAGGGAGTGTGGCATTATATACAGAGGGCACTGTGGCATTATCTACAGGGAGTGTGGCAGCATCTACAGAGGGCACTGTGGCATTATATACAGAGGGCACTGTGGCATTATCTCCAGGGAGTGTGGCATTATATACAGAGAAAATCCTGACAATCCACCAAAAACATTCACCAAATATTTTTTATCAATGCCAGATTAGGGGCCGTTCACATATGACCGTTGCTCCTGTCAGTTTCCCTCCGGCGTGTTGCAGAACAGCCGGAGTGAAACTGATGCTAGAACGGATTCCATAGCTTTCTATGTGATCTGTCCTGGCACAGGGAACATCAGTTGTGGCTCCGTCCATTGATAGACCACTGCAGGAACCAGGATCCAAAAACGTTACCTGCAGCGTTTTTTGGTCTGGCTCCCAGGATGTCCGGCGCCATATCCTATCTATTTTAACTGTGGCCGGATGAACGCCAGGTGCTGCCGCGTCCACCTTCCAGCAGCACCCGGCGGAAAGGCAGCCGGGGGTATGTCCCGCTGTCAACTGTATCTGCAGCCTCAGAACGCAGATAGAGTTGAACCCAATTCTGAAGCAGGGAACCATCAGCTCCCTGCTTCAGAATTAGTTCAGAGTGGAGAAGTAGAGGGAGCTCCTCCACTTGCTGAGGACTCTCTGGCCACAGCGCTACCTACGGGGAAGCCCTTGACGTCACTGTCCATGTATGGACAGTGACGTCAGTGGCTACGGATTGGGAAGAATCCCCGTTGCCGATGATCTTGGCTCCTAGAGGAAACCCCTGAGGTTAATGTCCATATTTGGACATTGACGTCAGGGATCTCCTCCTGGAGCAGAATCCCTGGCCAGGGGATTCCACTCAAGGAGTAGACACTGACGTCACTGTCCATATATGGACTGTGGCGTCAGGGGGTCCTTAATGAGGCAATCCCCGGCCACAGCATTGCGCTGTGTGGCACAATCTACAGTGGGCGCTGTGTGGCGTTATCTACAGGGGGGTGTGGCATTATATACAGAGGGCACTGTGGCATTATTTCCAGGGAGTGTGGCATTATATACAGAGGGCACTGTGGCATTATCTCCAGGGAGTGTGGCATTATATACAGAGGGCACTGTGGCATTATCTCCAGGGAGTGTGGCATTATATACAGACGGCACTGTGGCATTATCTCCAGGGAGTGTGGCATTATATACAGAGGGCACTGTGGCATTATCTCCAGGGAGTGTGGCATTATATACAGAGAGCACTGTGGCATTATCTCCAGGGAGTGTGGCATTATATACAGACGTCACTGTGGCATTATATACAGGGAGTGTGGCATTATATACAGAAGGCACTGTGGCATTATCTCCAGGGAGTGTGGCATTATATACAGACGGCACTGTGGCATTATCTCCAGGGAGTGTGGCATTATATACAGAGGGCACTGTGGCATTATCTCCAGGGAGTGTGGCATTATATACAGAGGGCACTGTGGCATTATCTACAGGGAGTGTGTCAGCATCTACAGAGGGCACTGTGGCATTATCTCCAGGGAGTGTGGCATTATATACAGAGGGCACTGTGGCATTATCTCCAGGGACTGTGGCATTATATACAGAGGGCACTGTGGCATTATCTACAGGGAGTGTGGCAGCATCTACAGAGGGCACTGTGGCATTATCTCCAGGGAGTGTGGCATTATATACAGAGGGCACTGTGGCATTATCTACAGGGAGTGTGGCATTATATACAGAGGGCACTGTGGCATTATCTCTAGGGGGTGTGGCATTATATACAGAGGGCACTGTGGCATTATATACAGGGAGTGTGGCATTATATACAGAGGGCACTGTGGCATTATATACAGGGAGTGTGGCATTATATACAGAAGGCACTGTGGCATTATCTCCAGGGATTGTGGCATTATATACAGAGGGCACTGTGGCATTATCTCCAGGGACTGTGGCATTATATACAGAGGGCACTGTGGCATTATCTACAGGGAGTGTGTCAGCATCTACAGAGGGCACTGTGGCATTATCTCCAGGGAGTGTGGCATTATATACAGAGGGCACTGTGGCATTATCTCCAGGGACTGTGGCATTATATACAGAGGGCACTGTGGCATTATCTACAGGGAGTGTGGCAGCATCTACAGAGGGCACTGTGGCATTATCTCCAGGGAGTGTGGCATTATATACAGAGGGCACTGTGGCATTATCTACAGGGAGTGTGGCATTATATACAGAGGGCACTGTGGCATTATCTCTAGGGGGTGTGGCATTATATACAGAGGGCACTGTGGCATTATATACAGGGAGTGTGGCATTATATACAGAGGGCTCTGTGGCATTATATACAGGGGGGGGGGGTGACATTTTCAGACCATAGGCGACCTTTTTGGTGGACCATTGTGGTAAAAACTGATGTTAAAAATGGATGACAACGAACGACAACTGATGGTTTTGTAGTAAAAATTGTGAAAAAGTCTGATGCAACTGATACATTTTTGAATCGGTTTTTGCATCAGTTGTAATCACTTGAGACCAAAAAACTGACGATGATGCAATTGATATATGTGAACGCACCCTTAGATGGAACTCCAAACAATGTAACAGTGGCCATCAGCTGTTAATCAACTGTTATGGGGGACTTTGACTGTTGCTGTTATGTGGGCACTGCGGCTGTCACTGTTATGGGAGCACTATGGCTGTCACTTTCCTGGGGGAGAGTCGGTTGTCCCTGTTATGGAGGACTTTGACAGTTACAGTGCCCACATAACAGCAACAGTCAAAGTCCTCCATAACAGGGACAACCAAAACTCCCCCAGAACAGTGACAGCCATAGTGCTCCCATAACAGTAACAGCCACAGTGCCCACATAACAGCAACAGTCAATGTTATGGGAGCACTTTGGCTGTCACTGTTCTGGCAGAAAGGTGGTTGTCCCTGTTATGGGGGCCCTTGACTGTTGCTGTCATGTGGGCACTGTGACCGTCACTGTATTACGCCTCGAATTACGCCTGAAAAGACGGCTCCAATACGTCAGCAAACATCTGCCCATTGCCTGCAATGGGTTTTACGATGTTCTGTTCCCACGAGGTGTAATTTTACGCGTCGCTGTCAAAAGATGGCGCATAAAAATACGCCCGCGTCAAAGAAGTGCAGGACACTTCTTGGGACGTTTTTGGAGCCGGTTTTTATTGACTCCAATGAAGAACAGCTCCAATTACGGCCGCGAAAAACGCGAGTGCATGCAAAAACGTCTGAAATTCAGGAGCTGTATTCTTCTGACAACAGCTCCGTAATTTCAGATGTATTTTGCGCTGTCGTGTGAACATACCCTTAGGGTATGTTCACATGGCCTATTTTCGGCCGTTTTTCCATCCGTAAACAAAAGCGGCCGAAAGATCGAAAGCAGAAACATTGATTTCAATGGGAAACGGCGTTCTGTTCCGACAGAGCGTTTTTCGTGGCGTTTTTTTACTCATAAAAAAATTGGCCGCGAAAAAGAAGTGCAGGTCACTTCTTGGGACGTTTTTGGAGCCGTTTTTCATTGACTCTAGCGAAAAAAGCTCCAAAAACAGCCGTAAAAAACGCAGCGAAAAAGGCGAAAGTGGCTTAAAAAAGTCTGAAAATCAGGAGCTGTTTTCAAGGGAAAACAGCTCCTGATTTTCAGACGTTTTTTGAGCCACTCGCGTTTTTATGGCTGTTTTTGGAGCTGTTTTCAATAGAGTCAACGAAAAACGGCTCCAAAAACGCCCCAAGAAGTGACCTGCACTTCTTTTGACGAGCCGTCTACGCGCCGCATTTTGACAGCGACACGTATAATTACACCTTGTCTAAACAGAACATCGTAAAACCCATTGCAAGCAACGGGCAGATGTTTTTAGGCGTAATGGAGACGGTTTTTCAGGCGTAAATCGAGGCGTAAGGCTGGGTTCACACAGAGTTTTTTGCAGGCGGAATTTCTGCCTCAAAATTCCGTTTGGAAGTTTAAGGCAGATTTTCCTCTCCCTGCACGCCGATTTTCGTGGCGTTTTTCGCCCGCAGCCATTGAGCGCCGCAGGCATAAAACGCTGCGAAACACGCTTTCTCTGCCTCCCATTGAAGTCAATGGGAGGTCAGAGGCGTAAACGCCCGAAGATAGGGCATGTCGCTTCTTTTTCCCGCGAGGCGGTTTTACCGCTGGCGGGAAAAAGACGCCTCCTCCTCCCATTGAAATCAATGGGAGGCATTTTCGAGCCGTTTTTGACAAGTATTTTTGGCGCGGTTTCCGCATCAAAAAACTTGTCAAAAAACTCTGTGTGAACATAGCCTAAAATGCCTGAATTACGTCTGAAAATAGGTTGTGTGAACATACCCTTATGGCTACACTGGTGTTACCACGGTTACATAGGAGAGGGGGGTGTCACAGGGGCTCTGAAAAAAGATCAAATATCTGTTTTATATCCACAAAAAGTGTGAGGTTTGATTCTGGAACATGTAAATGGTAATAATATAATAATGTTGTGTCATAGCGCCACCTGGTGGCCATAGTACAGATTGCGTTCATCATCCGCCTGATAAGCATTTTAGTAAAAATCTCACATACAAAGAAGCTGAATATGTTTATACTACGCACATCATGCGTCACACACTGACACGTAATAAACGGACAGGAAAGATTCTGACTGTAAATACCTGAATGATTGCCTCGCTTCACCCAGAAGTCATAAACGTCACTTCCTGGTTGTGTGTTCCAGTCATTTTTCTTCCGGGTACTCAGATGGCCTACCAAGACAGTTGCCAAAGTGACCACACGAGGCCGCTGTTGCTACTGCACATCTTTTGTGCTGTCTGCGTCATATAAAACTAGGTCTATAAATTCCCTGCAGTATTGCTATATTATTCATTAATATATACAATATTGGAACAATTTGAAAGTAAAAAGTTCCCTGCGGTGACCACACGATGGCGCGCTGCTGCTCCTTGTATCACTAGGCTGCCTGCATTACTTTGAATTTAGTGAGCATTTCACAGCATTGACCACACGATGGCGCTGCTGCTCAGCGTATCACTAAGGCGGTCTGAATTACATTGAATTTATTGTGCATTTCCCAGCATTAACCACACGATGGCGCTGCTGCTCAGCGTATCACTAGGCTACCTGCATTACATTGAATTTAGTGAGCATTTCTCAGCATCGACCACACGATGGCGCTGCTACTGGGCGTATCTTTAAGGCTACATGAATTACATTGAATATTGTGAGCATTTCCCAGCATTGATCACAAGATGGCGCTGCTGCACAGTGTATCACTAGGCTGCCTGCATTACATTCAATTTAGTGAGATTTCTCAGCATTGACCACATGATGGCGCTGCTGCTTAGCGTATCACTAAGGCTACCTGCAATACAATGAACTTAGTGAGCATTTCCCAGCATTCACCACACGATGGCGCTATTGCGCCATATAGCCAATGCAGCCTTCCGTAAGTAATAAGGTCGTAAAATATAGTCAGTAGTACCAGCGATGACCACATAATGGCGCTATTACTTCATCCATGAAAGTAAACAGTTCCCCGCGGTGACCACACCGTGGCTCTCTATACTTTGTAAGTTTTTTCCTGCAGCGCATCATCTATAGAGGCTGTTCCACTTGCATTATATAACTAGACGAGACACTAGAGTCTGCTCACGGGCGTAACTAGGAAAGACTGGGCCCCATAGAAAACTCTTGGCCGGGCCCCCCCCATATAAATAGTGCCCCCTGTAGAATGTGCCATACAGCCCCCCTGTAGACAGTGCTATATAGCCCCTCCTATAGACAGTGTCACCCCACTGCCGTAGCTATAGGGGTCGCAGCGGTCGCAATTGCGACCGGGCCCCGAAGCCAGGGGGGCCCACGGCCCCCCGCACCACATCAATAAAAAGTTACTATAGTAACTCGGGCCGCGGGCCCCTGTTACTATAGTAACATACTTTACTTACCTTCCTGGTTCCGGATCGCAGCGGAGGTCCTGACGTCAAGCACTGTGCGCAGCGCATGACGTCACAGCGCTATGCGCCGCGCACAGCATCGAGACTACAGAACTCCCGCCGCGGCCGAAGAGGAAGGTAAGGTTATCCCTGACTGGCGGGGTCTGACTCCCGGGACCCGCCAATCAGCTGTTTTGAAGGGGCCGCAGCACTCGTACGAGAGCTGCTCCCCTTCATTCCTGTCACACTGTGAATCGGTGTCGGCGATTCACAGTGTGAGCGAGTAGTGAAGTGAAGGGGAAGCAGCTCTCGTACTAGTGCTGCGGCCCCTTCAAAACAGCTGATTTGCGGGTCCCAGGCGACACATCAGCTATTGATGGCCTATCCTGAGGATAGGCCATCAATGTTTAGGGACTGTACAACCCCGAAGCCTACGATGTAGCAGGCTTAGGGGGCCCATGAGACAGGATCACAGATTGTGTGATCCTGTCTGCTGGGCCCTGTATCTAAGCCAATCACATGGTAGGCTTAGATACATGGCCCATGTGTGATCCTGTCTGCTGGGCCCTGTATCTAAGCCTACCACACTGTAGGTTTAGATACAGGGCCCCAGCACACAGTAATCTTATACTGTATAAGATTACTGTCTGCTGGACCCTGTATCTAAGCCTAACTTGTGGTAGGCTTAGATACAGGGTCCCACAGACAGTATCACACATGGGCCCTGTATCTAAGCCTTAGGGTATGTTCACAGACACTAATTACGTCCGTAATTGACGGACGTATTTCGGCCGCAAGTACCGGACCGAACACAGTGCAGGGAGCCGGGCTCCTAGCATCATAGTTATGTACGACGCTAGGAGTCCCTGCCTCTGCGTGGAACTACTGTCCCGTACTGTAATCATGTCTTCAGTACGGGACAGTTGTCCGGCAGCGAGGCAGGGACTCCTAGCATCGTACATAACTATGATGCTAGGAGCCCGGCTCCCTGCAGTGTGTTCGGTCCGGTACTTGCGGCCGAAATACGTCCGTCAATTACGGACGTAATTAGTGTGTGTGCACATACCCTAACACATGTGTTACTAATCATTTTGTGTGTGTTTTCTTACAGGTTCGGTCGTTGGACTACGGCGGATTCCAGGACTACTTCGATGACAGCTTTTTATATTATCAATAAAATGGTTAATGAGGGCTGTGTGGGTTTTTTTTTTTAATTTCAATAAAATATTTTTTCTATGTCTTTGTGTTTTTTTTTTAAACTATATTACTACCGCTTTAGTAATGGCCGCCGGCTGATTGACAGCATCCATTGCTAAGGCGGGGCTTAGTGTTAGCCGGTGCAGAGGCGAACACTAACCCCCTTTATTACCCTAGTACCCACCGCCACCAGGGGTGCTGGGAAGAGCCGGGTACGATCCAGTACCTGACCATCTGTAGTGATGGTCAGCCACTGGGGTGGCCGCAGGCTGGTATTATCAGGAGGGGAAAGGCCAAAAACAGTGGCCCCTACCACCCTGGTAATGCTGCCTGCTGCTGCTTTATTGTATCTGGCTGGTTATGAAAATGGGGGGGACCCCACGTCATTTAAAAAAAGAAAAAATTATTGGAAAGAACGATGTCAGGTCCCCCCCAATTTTCATAACCAGACAGATACAACACAGCAGCAGCAGGCAGCATTACCAGGGTGGGAAGGGCCACTGTTTTTGGCCTTCCCCAGCCTAATACTACCAGCCTGCGGCCACCCCGGTGCCTGCCCGTCACTACAGATGGTCGGGTACTGGTTTGTACCCGGCTCTTCCCAGTACTCCTGGTGGCGGTGGGTACCGGGCTAATAATGGGGGTTAGTGTAGCCTCTGCACCGGCTAACATTAAGCCTCGCCTTAGTAATGGAGTTTGTCAATCAGTCAGCGGCCATTACTAAGGCGGTGATAATAAAGTTTAAAAAGATACAAGCACATAGAAAAAATATTTTATTGAAATAAAAAAACACAACCCTCATTAACCATTTTATTGAGAATAAAAAAAACGCCGTCATTGAAGTCCTCGAATCCGAAGTCCAACAACCGAACCTGTAAAAAAAACACAAACACACAAAAATAATCAGTAACACATAAAGAAGCAAAATTATTATTCTTACCTTTCCTGGGTCCAGCGCTGGAGACGCAATGTCAGCGAGCTGAGCCCTGTATCTAATCCTATCATGTGTGATACAGTCTGCTGAGCTGTGTATCTAATCCAATCATGTATGATACTGTCTGCTGGGCCCTATATCTAATCCGATCATGTGTGATACTGTCTGCTGAGCCACTGTATCTAATCCTATCATGTGTGATACTGTCTGCTGAGCCACTGTATCTAATCCTATCATTTGTGATACTGTCTGCTTAGCCACTGTATCTAATCCTATCATGTGTGGTACTGTCTGCTGAGCCACTGTATCTAATCCTATCATGTGTGATACTGTCTGCTGGGCCACTGTATCTAATCCTATCATGTGTGATACTGTCTGCTGAGCTGTGTATCTAATCCTATCATGTGTGATACTGCCTTCTGAGCCACTGTATCTAATCCTATCATGTGTGATACTGTCTGCTGAGCTGTGTATCTAATCCTATCATGTGTGATACTGCCTTCTGAGCCACTGTATCTAATCCTATCCTGTGTGATACTGTCTGCTGAGCCACTGTATCTAATCCTATCCATAGTTTATAGGGTCGTAGTGCTATAGATATGCTATGCTGTATCCTATACACACATGTTTTTGGGCGGACGCATATGTATTGGGGCTATTTCCCTGACATTTTAAGCCCTGAGGGTATGTCCACACGGCAGCGTCTGTTATGGCTGAAATTACTGTGCTGTTTTCAGGAGAAAACAGCACCGTAATTTCAGCCGTAATGGCATGTGCAGGCGTTTTTTGGAGTCCATGGAAAACGGCTCCATTTACGTCTGAAGAAGTGACAGGCACTTTTTTACGCGCCGCCTTTTGACAGGGGCGCGTAAAAAAAAATGACCATCAGCACAGAACATCGTAAGACCCATTCAAATGAATGGGCAGATCTTTTCCGACGCTTTTGAGCCGCATTTTCGGCCGTAATTCAATGCTAAAACGCCCGAATTACGTCCGTAAATAGTGTGTGTGAACCCAGCCTTAGTGACGCCCCGGCTGATAGTGCTGCATTGTTGGGTCACTTAGGAGACCCAGCGATGCAGCTGAAAGCGGACCGTCGGCCATGAGAAGTTTGCGGGGGGGGGGGGGGGCCCAGTAAGAATTTTTGCATCGGGGCCCATGAGCCTATAGCTACGCCCCTGTGTCACCCCATTTGTAGATAGCACCCCCACCTCCCCCTTGTAGAATGCCATAAAGCCCCCACTGTATATAGTGCCACACAGCCCCCTCCCTTGTATATAGTGCCACACAGCCCCCCTTAGTAGAAAGTGCAGCACAGCCCCCCCTTAGTAGATAGTGCCACACACAGACACCTGTAGATTGTGCCACACTCAGCCCCCTGTAGATTGTGCCACATCCCTCCCCCTTGTAAATAGTGCCACACAGCCCCCCTATGTGTATAGTGCCACACAGCTCCCCCTTGTGTATAGTGCCACACAGCTCTCTCCCTTGTGTATAGTGCCACAAGGCAATGGCGCATCCGAGAAAATTGTATCAGCCAGGGAGATGTCACTCAAACATGGAAAGGTGGGTTTGGAGGCAGGACTATGTGACTCGTGAGGATATCGGCACCGCCCCATGACCCTCTAATGAGTAATTAGCATACGTTTTAAAAGTGGATTTTAAGGATTTTGCTGCATCTGAAAAAACATACAGGGGAATACAGTCAGATCATGTATTACCGCATGGTGACGGTTCAAGGGGTTAAAACTACCAGACAGGTTCCCATGAAATATACAATGAATTGAGAAAAATGCCATCTGCCCTGCAATTTTGTTATAAATATATCCTATATAATTACAGCTCCAGAACCAAGCTCTGACATATATACAGTACCAAGCTCAGTACATATATACAGCACTAGAACAAAGCTCTGACATATATACAGCACCAGAACCAAGCTCAGTACATAAAAAGAGCACTAGAACCAAGCTCAGTACATACATACAGCACTAGAACAAAGCTCTGACATATATACAGCACCAGAACCAAGCTCAGTACATACATACAGCACTAGAACCAAGCTCTGACATATATACAGTACCACAACCAAGCTCAGTACATAAAAAGAGCACTAGAACCAAGCTCTGACATATATACAGTACCACAACCAAGCTCAGTACATATATATACAGCAATAGAACCAAGCTCAGTACATAAAAAGAGCACTAGAACCAAGCTCTGACATATATACAGTACCACAACCAAGCTCAGTACATAAAAAGAGCACTAGAACCAAGCTCTGACATATATACAGCACCAAACCAAGCTCAGTACATACATACAGCATTAGAACCAAGCTCTGACATATATACAGTACCACAACCAAGCTCAGTACATAAAAAGAGCACTAGAACCAAGCTCTGACATATATACAGCACCAGAACCAAGCTCAGTACATAAAAAGAGCACTAGAACCAAGCTCAGTACATACATACAGCACTAGAACAAAGCTCTGACATATATACAGCACCAGAACCAAGCTCAGTACATATATACAGTACCACAACCAAGCTCAGTACATATATACAGCAATAGAACCAAGCTCAGTACATAAAAAGAGCACTAGAACCAAGCTCTGACATATATACAGCACCAGAAAAACTCTCAGTACATATATACAGCACCACAACCAAACTCAGTACATATATACAGCACCAGAACCAAGCACAGTACATAAATACAGCACTAGAACCAAGCTGTAATGACTGGGTAGGGAGACAGACAGGTGAGCCCTAATCTACCCGCCGTCCTAGACGACGGTGTACAACTGGGCGACGGTCCCTATGCTCAGTAAGTGCACGACAGACAAACAGATAAGGGTACAAAGAAGCTAGGGAAACGGGGCAACTGCCCACAGAGACACCGTGAGCAACGAGAGTAGTGAACGAGTCGAGTCAAACCAGGAGTGCACGAGGTACAAAACGCTGAGCAGGAGAGTGGTCAGTAAGCCAAGGTCAATAACAAGCAGAGGATAAGTAGTTCAAGCAGCAGCAGCAGCAGAAGCAGCAGCAGCAGCAGAGCCAGGAAACAAGCAGAGCAGAATCACAGGCAAAGGAGGAACAGGAGAGGCAGGTATAAATAGACAGTGGGCGGGAGCTAGCTCCGTCTGGCCAGGCTCTCCCACTCCTAAGCCTGCCATCCTGAGTGGTGGATGATAGAGTCAGTCTGACAGACATAGGAGCAGGTGCAGACTGATTACCCACGGGCGTCGACACAGAAGCTGTGTCTGGCAGATCCTTTACACAAGCTCTGAAATATATACAGCACCAGAACAAAGCTCAGTACATACATACAGTACCACAACCAAGCTCAGTACATAAATACAGCACTAGAACAAAGCTCAGTACATAAATTCATCCCCTGAACCAACCTCTGTACATAAAAACATCCAGCACCAGAACGAAACTCATTACATATATACAGCACCAGAACCAAACTCATTACATATATACAGCACCAGAACAAAGCTCATTGCATATATACAGCACCAAAACAAATCTCATACGTATATACAGCACCAAAACAAATCTCATACGTATATACAGCACCAGAACCAAGCTCAGTACTTACATACAGCATTAGAACCAAGAGTAGTACATATATACAACACCAGATCAAATACAGCTCAATTTAGTGCAACCCCTGCCGTATAGGTTTGTACGGTGTAAAGCTACATCTCCCAGCATGGCCCGAACAATGGTGATGATATTCTGGGAGATGCTGTTTCACACAAAAAAAATCATACCACCCATCATCTCGCTGCAGATCATACAGTGACTACAGTGCTGATTAGAGGCAGAATGAACATTTACATTAAGTGACTCACCGGTGACGTCTCAGATTCGAGTTCTTTTCTTCTCCCTCTGGTCCAGACCTCTATGATGGATTTCTACCAGCCATGACCCATTTCTGCAGAGTTTGCCGGTCAGATGTCTTCAGCTTCTCACTTCTAAAACATTTCTGCACCTATAAACGAAGTTAAAATTCTCAACACCTCTAAATATAATAAAGCGCCATACACTGCACCTCTAACTATAATAGCGCCATACACTGTGTCCCTGATTATAATCGTACCATGCACTGTCACACACACCGTGCCCCCTGTAAATAGTGCCCCCATAGCCCCCTATAAATAGTGACCCCCATAGAGCCTCTGTTGAAAGTGACCTACATAGAAGCCCCTGTAGATAGTGTCCCACATACAGCCCTCTGTAGATAGTGCCCACATATGGACTCCAGAGCTGCAAGGCAATAGTGCTAACCACTAAGCCACCATACATATAGCTTCCCCTATAGACAGTGCCCAATGTATAGCCCACATCTGTAGATAGTCTCACATATAGCTCCCCTGTATATAGTGTACCAAATATAGCCCACCCCTGTAGACAGTGCCCTACATATAGCCACCCTGTAGCTAGTGCCCCACAGGTAACCCACCCCTGTATATAGTGTCCCACATATAGCCCACCCCTATAGAAAGTGCCCTAAAAAAATAGCTCCCCTATAGATAGTGCTCTACATATAGCCCAGCCCTGTATAGTCTCACATATAGCTGCCCCTGTATATAGTTCCCCGCATATAGACCCCCTGTAAATAGTGCCCCACATCCCCACATATAGACCCCCCTGTAGACAGTGGCCCAAATATAGACCCCCCTGTATATAGTGGCCCACATCTCCATATATAGACCCCCTGTAGACAATGGCCCAAATATAGACCCCCTGTATGTAGTGGCCCTCATATAGACCACCCCAGTATATAGTGGCCCAAATATAGACCGCCCTGTATATAGTGGCCCACATATAGACCCCCCTGTATATAGTGGCCCACATCCCCACATATAGACCCCCCTGTAGATTGTGCCCCACATCCCCACATATAGATCCTCCCCTGTATATAGTGCCCCACATCCCCACATATAGACCACCCCTGTAGATAGTGCCCACATCCCCCCCTATATATAGTGGCCCACATATAGACGAGCCCCCTGTAGATAGAGCCCCCACTATAGAAAATGCTACTCACAGTTTTATGAGAAAAAAACTTTACATACTCACATGACCCCGTTCCCACCCTGTCCGCTGACAATGCTGACAATGCTCTCTTCTGAGCGGGTCTGCAGGAGTTGAACGACACGTCGCTCAATGACGCTGATTGGCGGGGCAGAATGACTTGCCCCGTCAACCAGCACCTTTCAAGCACGGAAGCGGCGCGATGATGTCATCGCACCGCTAGCCAATCAGCGTAATTGTAAGGCGCTGAATGGTCAGGCACGAAACATGCCCGGCCATTCAGCGCTAATGCATGTATTTGGCTGTCGCTAGCACCGGGGCCCCCTCCGGTGGTAGCGACATCTACGGGCATGAGAGGGCCTGTGTCGTCCTGCCCATACTTGTTAGAGACTCGGAGGCGTGGGTCACATAATAGCAGCACTACCGCTGTACTAGCCATAACGGCTGCTATGGGGGAGCATATGGGGGAGCGTGTCAGCTGGCGGCACGGGCCCCCACAAGCCGCGGGCCCCGTAGCAGCTGCTGTAGTTACGCCAATGAGTCTGCTGCTACTCTTCTACAACAAACCAGCACAGACGAGACCCCACAGTCTGCTAATCATGTGTAACAAGAAGGATATGTTCACACGCAAACGCAAAATACCTCTGAAATTACGGAGCGGTTTTCAGGCGAAAACAGCTCCTGAATTTCAGACGTAATTGCAATTACTCGCGTTTTTCGCGGCGTCTTTTACAGACGTAATTGGAGCTGTTCTTCATTGGAGTCGATGAATAACGACTCCAAAAACGTCCCAAGAAGCGTCCTGCACTTGTGTGACGCGGGCGTATTTTTACATGGGCGTTTCTTTCAGTAAATTCACATTACCAATCCCTCCCGCTGATTGGCTTAGCGATCGGGCGGGGTTTCAGAAGTTTGGGGGTCGGAGCACTGCCGGCACTATCACCTGTCAGAATTTATTTGACCATTCAGTTACCCTGTAATCCAGGTGAAGGAGACTCTGGTGTGTGTCGTGTAATTGTAATACAGGTGAAGCAGACTGCAGTGTGTTCTCTGTCAAGTCATTGCAGTACAGGCGGAGCAGACTATGGTGTCTTGAGTGTTTGTCGTGTAATTGTAATACAGGTGAAGCAGACTGCAGTGTGTTCTCTGTCAAGTTATTGCAGTACAGGCGGAGCAGACTCTGGTGTCTTGAGTGTGTGTCGTGTAATTGTAATACAGGTGAAGCAGACTGCAGTGTGTTCTCTGTCAAGTTATTGCAGTACAGGCGGAGCAGACTCTGGTGTCTTGAGTGTGTGTTGTGTAATTGTAATACAGGTGAAGCAGACTGCAGTGTGTTCTCTGTCAAGTTATTGCAGTACAGGCGGAGCAGACTCTGGTGTCTTGAGTGTGTGTCGTGTAATTGTAATACAGGTGAAGCAGACTGCAGTGTGTTCTCTGTCAAGTTATTGCAGTACAGGCGGAGCAGACTATGGTGTCTTGAGTGTTTGTTGTGTAATTGTAATACAGGTGAAGCAGGCTGCAGTGTGTTCTCTGTCAAGTTATTGTAGTACAGGCGGAGCAGACTCTGGTGTCTTGAGTGTTTGTCGTGTAATTGTAATACAGGTGAAGCAGACTGCAGTGTGTTCTCTGTCAAGTTATTGTAGTACAGGCGGAGCAGACTATGGTGTTTTGTATGTCTTGTTATTGTTACACATGATTAGCAGACTGTGGTGTCTCATCTGTGCTGGTTTATTGTAGAAGAGTAGCAGCAGACTCTCGTGTCTCGTCTAGTAATTGTAATACAAGTGGAACAGCCTCCAGTTCAGGGGTCTCAAACTCGGCCGGGGAAGTGGGCCACATATAGGAATAAATAGAAGTTGACGGGCTGCATTTCAGCAATTAAGTGTCGCTAAGGGTATGTTCACACGGCGGGGGTCCGTAACGGCTGAAATTACGGGGATGTTTCAGCCTGAAAACATCCCCGTAATTTCAGCCGTACCGGCATGTGCAGGCGCTTGAACGCCGCGTCGATTACGGCCGTAATTAGCGCTGCTATTCATTGGAGTCAATGAATAACGGCTCTAATTACGGCCAAAGAAGTGACAGGTCACTTCTTTGACGCGGGCGTCTATTTACGCGCCGTCATTTGACAGCGGCGCGTAAATATACGCCTCGTGTGAACAGACAAACGTCTGCCCATTGCTTTCAATGGGCAGATGTTTGTCAGCGCTATTGAGGCGCTATTTTCGGGCGTAATTCGGGGCAAATACGCCCAATTTACGTCCGTAAATAGGCCGTGTGAACATACCCTTAGCGTTTGGCAGACACACAAATGTCATGATTGGGCAGCCCCTATTAAGATGGTGCCACAGAGCCCTCTGTAGATACTGCCACAGTGCCCTCTGTAGATAGTGCCACAGAGCCCTCTAAAGATGCTGCCACAGAGCCCTCTGAAGATACTGCCACAGAGCCCTCTAAAGATGCTGCCACAGAGCGCTCTGTAGATGCTGCCACAGTGCCCTCTGAAGATACTGCCACAGTGCCCTCTAAAGATACTGCCACAGAGCCCTCTAAAGATACTGCCCCAGAGCCCTCTAAAGATGCTGCCACAGAGCCCTCTGAAGATACTGCCACAGAGCCCTCTGTAGATGCTGCCACAGTGCCCTCTGTAGATGCTGCCACAGTGCCCTCTGTAGATGCTGCCACAGTGCCCTCTGTAGATGCTGCCACAGTGCCCTCTGTAGATGCTGCCACAGAGCCCTCTGTAGATACTGCCACAGAGCCCTCTGAGGATACTGCCACAGAGCCCTCTAAAGATGCTGCCACAGTGCCCTCTAAAGATGCTGCCACACACCCACCTATAGATACTGCCACAGTGCCCTCTGTAGCTGCTGCCACAGTGTCCTCTGTATATGCTGCCACAGTGCCCTCTGAAGATGCTGCCACAGAGCCCTCTGAAGATACTGCCACAGTGCCCTCTGTAGATGCTGCCACAGTGCCCTCTAAAGATACTGCCACAGAGCCCTCTAAAGATACTGCCCCAGAGCCCTCTAAAGATGCTGCCACAGAGCCCTCTGAAGATACTGCCACAGAGCCCTCTAAAGATACTGCCACAGAGCCCTCTAAAGATACTGCCCCAGAGCCCTCTAAAGATGCTGCCACAGAGCCCTCTGAAGATACTGCCACAGAGCCCTCTGTAGATGCTGCCACAGTGCCCTCTGTAGATGCTGCCACAGTGCCCTCTTTAGATGCTGCCACAGTGCCCTCTGTAGATGCTGCCACAGATCCCTCTGTAGATACTGCCACAGAGCCCTCTGAGGATACTGCCACAGAGCCCTCTGTAGATAGTGCCACAGAGCCCTCTGTAGATACTGCCACAGAGCCCTCTGTAGATGCTGCCACAGAGCCCTCTGTAGATACTGCCACACACCCCTAGATAATGCCACAGTGCCCTCTGTAGATGCTGCCACAGAGCCCTCTGAGGATATTGCCACACACCCCTAGATAATGCCACAGTATCCTCTGTAGATGCTGCCACAGTGCCCTCTAAAGATGCTGCCACACACCCACCTATAGATACTGCCACAGTGCTATATGCTGCCACAGTGCCCTCTGAAGATGCTGCCACAGAGCCCTCTGAAGATGCTGCCACAGAGCCCTCTGAAGATGCTGCCACAGTGCCCTCTGTAGATACTGCCACAGTGCCCTCTGTAGATGCTGCCACAGTGCCCTCTGTAGATGCTGCCACAGAGCCCTCTGTAGATGCTGCCACAGTGCCCTCTGAAGATACTGCCACAGAGCTCTCTGTAAATTCTGCCACAGTTCCCTCTGTAGATAATGCCACACACCCATAGATAATGCCACAGTGTCCTCTGTAGATACTGCCACAGTGCCCTCTGCAGATGCTGCCACAGTGCCCTCTAAAGATGCTGCCACACACCCACCTATAGATACTGCCACAGTGCCCTCTGTAGCTGCTGCCACAGTGTCCTCTGTAGATGCTGCCACAGTGCCCTCTGTAGATGCTGCCACAGTGCCCTCTGTAGATGCTGCCACAGTGCCCTCTGTAGATGCTGCCACAGTGCCATATATGGACAGTGATGTCACAGAATCCCGGAGCAGAGCCTATACTAGCGCTCTGCCTGGGACTCCGGCTCTAGGAAAGCCCTAGACATTGCGTGTCTATATATGGACAACGATGTCAGGGGATTCCACAGAGTCCTGGCGTAGAGCCTATACTAGCGCTTTACCCGGGACTCCGCTCTGGGGAAGACCCTGACAACACTGTAGAATCCCTGACATCGCTGTCCATATATGAACAGTGTTGTCACGGTCTTCCCCAGAGCGGAGTCCCGAGCAGAGCGCTAGTATCGGCTCTGCTCCGGGACTCGGTCCATATATGGACAGCGATGTCAGGGAATTCCACCGTGTCCCGGAGCAAAGCCTGTACTAGCGCTCTGCTCGGGACTCCGCTCTGGGGAAGACCCTGACAACACTGTCCATATATGGGCAGCGATGTCAGGGATTTCCACCGAGTCCCGTAGCAGAGCCTGTATTAGCGGGTCTGTGTCCCGCGGACCGAGTGCTTGAGACCCCTGCTCTAGTTCTAGTCTATTCCGGCTCATTGTAGTAAAAGAGGAGCATTCTGGTGTCTTGTCAGAGCTGGGTAATTTGAATACAGGTGGAGCAGACTATAGTGTCTTGTCTGTGCCTGGTCATTCTATTACGAAAGGAGCAGTCGCTGGTGTCTTTCCTGTGCTGGGTTCTTGTAATACAGGTGGAGCAGATTCTAGCGTACTGTATGTGCCGGGACTTGGGTTATTGTAATACAGGTGGAGCAGATTCTAGCGTACTGTATGTGCTGGGACTTGGGTTCCTGTAATACAGGTGGAGCGTACTCTAATGTCTTTCCTGTTACAGTACACTAGAATCTGTTCCATCTGAATTACATCAATACGTATGTGCTGGGTTTTATGAATACAGGTGAAGTAGACTCTGGTGTCTATTCTGTGCCGGGTTATTGTATTACAGGTGAAGCAAACTATAGTTGCTCGTCTGTTCCGTGTTATTGTAATACAGGTGGAGCAGACTATAGTTTGTTGTCTGTGCCGGGTTATTATATTACAGGTGAAGTAGACTATAGTTGCTAGTCTGTTCTGGGTTATTGTAATACAGGTGGAGCAGACTATAGTTGCTAGTCTGTTCTGGGTTATTGTAATACAGGTGGAGCAGACTATAGTTGCTAGTCTGTTCCGGATTACTGTAATACAGGTGGAGCAAACTTTGTTGTTTCTTTTTTTTGGTGCAAGGTTATTGTAGCCGCAAACTCTAGTGTGTTTAGTCGCTATTGTAATTGCCTGGTTATTGGAGGAGCAGTCTCTGGTTTCTTCTACACGCTGTAATAGAATAGGGACATAATGCGGTAATAGGAGGGAGCAGGGACATAATGCCGGTAATAGGAAGTAACAGGAACATAATGCCGGTAATAGGAAGGAACAGGGACATAATGGCAGTAATATGAAGGAACAAGGACATAATACCTGTAAGATGAAGGAACAAGGACATAATGCCGGTAATATGAAGGAACAGGGACATAATGCCAGTAATATGAGTGAAAAGGGAAAACATGCAGGTAAGATGAGGGAACAATGACATAATGCCGGTAATAAGAAGGAACAGGGACATAATGCCGGTAATATGAAGGTACAAGGACATAATGCCAGTAAGATGAGTGAATAGGGACAAAATGGCGGTAATATGAAGGAACAGGGACATAATGCCGGTAATATGAAGAAATAGGGACATAATGCCTATAATATGAAGAAACAGGGACATAATTCCGGTAATATGAAGGAACAGGGACATAATGCATGTAATATGAAGGAACTGGGACATAATGCCTGTAATATGAAGGAACAGGGACATAATGCATGTAATATGAGGGAACAGGGACATAATGCCGGTAATATGAAGGAACAGGGACATAATGCCGGTAATATGAAGGAATAGGACATAATGCCTGTAATATGAAGGAACAGGGACATAATGCCGGTAATACGAAGGAACAGGGACATAATGCCAGTAATATGAAGGAACAGGGACATAATGGCGGTAAGATGAAGGAACAGGGACATAATGTCGGTAATATGCAGGAACAGGCACATAATGCCGGTAATATGAAGGAACAGGGACATAATGCCGGTAATATGAAGGAACAGGGACATAATGCCGGTAATATGCAGGAACAGGGAAATAATGCATGTAATATGAAGGAACAGGGAAATAATGCCGTTAATATGAAGGAATAGGGACATAATGCCTGTAATATGAATAAACAGGGACATAATGCCGGTAATTTTAAGGAACAGGGACATAATGCCGGTAATATGAAGGAATAAGGACATAATGCCGGTAATATGAAGGAACAGGGACATAATGCCGGTAATATGAAGGAACAGGGACATAATGCCGGTAATATGAAGGAACAGGGACATAATGCGGGTAATATGAAGGAACAGGGACATAATGCCGGTAATATGAAGGAACAGGCACATAATGCCTGTAATATGAAGGAACAGGCACATAATGCTGGTAAGATGAGGGAACAGGGACATAATGCCGGTAATATGAAGGAACAGGGACATAATGCCTGTAATATGAAGGAACAGGGACATAATGCCTGTAATATGAAGGAACAGGGACATAATGGCGGTAATATGAAGAAACAGGGAAATAATGCCTGTAATATGAAGGAACAGGGACATAATGCCGGTAATATGAAGGAACAGGGACGTAATGCCGGTAATATGAAGGAACAGGGACGTAATGCCGGTAATATGAAGGAACTGGGAAATAATGTCGGTAATATGAAGGAACAGGGACATAGTGCCGGTAATATGAAGGAACAGGGACATAATGCCTGTAATATGAAGGAACAGGGACATAATGCCGGTAATATGAAGAAATAAGGACATAATGCCGGTAATATGAGGGAACAGGGACGTAATGCCGGTAATATGAGGGAACAGGGACATAATGCCGGTAATATGAAGGAACAGGGACATAATGCCGGTAATATGAAGGAACAGGGACGTAATGCCGGTAATATGAAGGAACAGGGACATAAAGCCGGTACTATGAAGGAACAGGGACATAATACCGGTAATATGAAGGAACTGGGAAATAATGCCGGTAATATGAAGGAACAGGGACATAATGCCGGTAATATGATGGAAGAGGGACATAATGCCGGTAATATGAAGGAACAGGGACATAATGCAGGTAATATGAAGGAATAAGGACATAATGCCGATAATATGAAGGAACAGGGACATAATGCCAGTAATATGAAGGAACAGGGACATAATGCCGGAAATATGAAGGAACAGGGACATAATGCCAGTAATATGAAGGAACAGGGACATAATGCATGTAATATGAGGGAACAGGGACATAATGCCGGTAATATGAAGGAACAGGGACATAATGCCGGTAATATGAAGGAATAGGACATAATGCCTGTAATATGAAGGAACAGGGACATAATGCCGGTAATATGAAGGAACAGGGACATAATGCCGGTAATATGAAGGAATAGGACATAATGCCTGTAATATGAAGGAACAGGGACATAATGCCGGTAATATGAAGGAACAGGGACGTAATGCCAGTAATATGAAGGCACAGGGACATAATGCCAGTAATATGAAGGAACAGGGACATAATGCCGGTAATATGAAGGAACAGGGACATAATGCCGGTAATATGCAGGAACAGGCACATAATGCTGGTAATATGAAGGAACAGGGACGTAATGCCGGTAATATGAAGGAACAGGGAAATAATGCCGGTAATATGAGGGAACAGGGACATAATGCCGATAATATGAAGGAACAGGGACATAATGCCAGTAATATGAAGGAAGAGGCACATAATGCTGGTAAGATGAGGGAACAGGGACATAATGCCGGTAATATGAAGGAACAGGGACATAATGACCCTAATATGAAGGAACAGGGACATAATGCCAGTAATATGAAGGAATAGGGACATAATGCCGGTAATATGAAGGAACAGGGACATAATGCCGGTAATATGAAGGAACAGGGACATAATGACCCTAATATGAAGGAACAGGGACATAATGCAGGTAATATGAAGGAACAGGGACATAATGCCGGTAATATGAAGGAACAGGGACATAATGCCGGTAATATGAAGGAACAGGGACATAATTCCTGTAATATGAAGGAACAGGGAAATAATGCCGGTAATATGAAGGAACAGGGACATAATGCCGGTAATATGAAGGAACAGGGAAATAATACCGGTAATATGAAGGAGCAGGGACATAATGCCGGTAATATGCAGGAACAGGGATATAATGCCGGTAATATGAAGGAACAGGGACATAATGCCGGTAATATGAAGGAACAGGGACATAATGCCGGTAATATGAAGGAACAGGGATATAATGCCGGTAATATGAAGGAACAGGGACATAATGGCGGTAATATGAAGAAACAGGGAAATAATGCCTGTAATATGAAGGAACAGGGACATAATGCCGGTAATATGAAGGAACAGGGACATAATGCCGGTAATATGAAGGAACAGGGACGTAATGCCGGTAATATGAAGGAACTGGGACATAATGCCGGTAATATGAAGAAATAAGGACATAATGCCGGTAATATGAGGGAACAGGGACGTAATGCCGGTAATATGAGGGAACAGGGACATAATGGCGGTAATATGAAGGAACAGGGACATAATGCCGGTAATATGAAGGAACAGGGACGTAATGCCGGTAATATGAAGGAACAGGGACATAATACCGGTAATATGAAGGGACAGGGAAATAATGCCGGTAATATGAAGGGACAGGGAAATAATGCCGGTAATATGAAAGAACAGGGACATAATGCCGGTAATATGAAGGAACAGGGACATAATGCCGGTAATATGAAGGAACAGGGACATAATGCCGGTAATATGAAGGAATAGAGACATAATGCCTGTAATATGAAGGAACAGGGACATAATGCCTGTAATATGAAGGAACAGAGACATAATGCCTGTAATATGCGGGAAAAGGGACATAATGCTGGTAATATGAAGGAACAGGGACATAATGACGGTAATATGAAGGAACAGGGACATAATGCCTGTAATATGAAGGAATAGGGACATAATGCTGGTAATATGAAGGAACAGGGACATAATGACGGTAATATGAAGGAACAGGGACATAATGCCTGTAATATGAAGGAACGGGGACATAATGCCTGTAATATGAAGGAATAGGACATAATGCCTGTAATATGAAGGAACAGGGACATAATGCCGGTAATATGAAGAACAGGGACATAATGCCGTTAATATGAAGGAACAGGGACATAATGCATGTAATATGAGGGAACAGGGACATAATGCCGGTAATATGAAGGAACAGGGACATAATGCCGGTAATATGAAGGAATAGGACATAATGCCTGTAATATGAAGAACAGGGACATAATGCCGTTAATATGAAGGAACAGGGACATAATGCCTGTAATATGAAGAAACATCGACATAATGCCGGTAATATGAAGGAACAGGGACATAATGCCTGTAATATGAAGAAACAGGGACATAATGCCGGTAATATGAAGGAACAGGGACATAATGCCGGAGATATGAAGGAACAGGGACATAATGCCAGTAATATGAAGGAACAGGAAAATAATGCATGTAATATGAAGGAACAGGGACATAATGCCGGTAATATGCAGGAACAGGGACATAATGCCGGTAATATGAAGGAACAGGGACATAAAGCCGGTAATATGAAGGAAGAGGCACATAATGCTGGTAAGATGAGGGAACAGGGACATAATGCCGGTAATATGAAGGAACAGGGACATAATGACCCTAATATGAAGGAACAGGGACATAATGCCGGTAATATGAAGGAACAGGGACATAATGCCGGTAATATGAAGGAACAGGGACATAATGCCTGTAATATGAAGGAACAGGGAAATAATGCCGGTCATATGAAGGAACAGGGACATAATGCCTGTAATAAGAAGGAACAGGGACATAATGCCGGTAATATGAAGGAACAAGGACATAATGCCGGTAATATGAAGGAAAAGGGACATAATGACGGTAATAAGAAGGAAAAGGGACATAATGCCGGTAATATGAAGGTACAAGGACATAATGCCGGTAATAAGAAGGAACAGGGACATAATGCCAGTAATATGAAGGGACAGGGACATAATGCCTGTAATATGAAGGAACAGGGACATAATGCCGGTATGATGAGGGAACAGGGAAAAAAAGCCGGTAATATGAAGGAACAGGGACATAATGCCTGTAATATGCAGGAACAGGGACATAATGCCGGTAATATGAAGAAACCGGGACATAATGCCGGTAATATGAAGAAACAGGGACATAATGCCTGTAATATGAAGAAACAGGGACATAATGCCGGTAATATGAAGGAACAGGCACATAATGCTGGTAAGATGAGGGAACAGGGACATAATGCCGGTAATATGAAGGAACAGGGACATAATGCTGGTAATATGAAGAAATAAGGACATAATGCCGGTAATATGAAGGAACAGGGAAATAATGCCTGTAATATGAAGGAATAGGGACATAATGCCGGTAACATGAAGGAACAGGGACATAATGCCGGTAATATGAAGGAACAGGGACATAATGCCGGAAATATGAAGGAACAGGGAAATAATGCCTGTAATATGAAGGAATAGGGACATAATGCCTGTAATATGAAGGAACAGGGACATAATGCCGGTAATATGAGGGAACAGGGACATAATGCCGGTAATATGAAGGAACAGGGACATAATGCCGGTAATATGAAGGAATAGGGACATAATGCCGGTAATATGAAGGAACAGGGACATAATGCCTGTAATATGAAGGAACAGGGACATAATGCCGGTAATATGAAGGAACAGGGACATAATGCCGGAAATATGAAGGAACAGGGACATAATGCCAGTAATATGAAGGACCAGGAAAATAATGCATGTAATATGAAGGAACAGGGATATAATGCCGGTAATATCAAGGTACAGGGACATAAAGCCGGTAATATGAAGGAACAGGGACATACTGCCGGTAATATGAAGGAACAGGGACATAATGCCGGAAATATGAAGGAACAGGGACATAATGCCAGTAATATGAAGGAACAGGGACATAATGCATGTAATATGAGGGAACAGGGACATAATGCCGGTAATATGAAGGATCAGGGACATAATGCCGGTAATATGAAGGAATAGGACAAATTGCCTGTAATATGAAGGAACAGGGACATAATGCCGGTAATATGAAGGAACAGGCACATAATGCTGGTAAGATGAGGGAACAGGGACATAATGCCGGTGATATGAAGGAACAGGGACATAATGCTGGTAATATGAAAGAAAAGGGAAATAATGCCTGTAATATGAAGGAATAGGGACATAATGCCGGTAACATGAAGGAACAGGGACATAATGCCGGTAATATGCAGGAACAGGGATATAATGCCGGTAATATGAAGGAACAGGGAAATAATGCCTGTAATATGAAGGAATAGGGACATAATGCCTGTAATATGAAGGAACAGGGACACAATGCCGGTAATATGAGGGAACAGGGACATAATGCCGGTAATATGAAGGAACAGGGACATAATGCCGGTAATATGAAGGAATAAGGACATAATGCCGGTAATATGAAGGAACAGGGACATAATGCCTGTAATATGAAGGAACAGGGACATAATGCCTGTAATATGAAGGAACAGGAAAATAATGCATGTAATATGAAGGAACAGGGATATAATGCCGGTAATATGAAGGAACAGGGACATAAAGCCAGTAATATGAAGGAACAGGGACATACTGCCGGTAATATGAAGGAACCGGGACATAATGCCGGAAATATGAAGGAACAGGGACATAATGCCAGTAATATGAAGGAACAGGGACATAATGCCTGTAATATGAAGGAACAGGGACATAATGCCGGTAATATGAAGGAACAGGGACATATTGCCGGTAATATGAAGGAATAGGACATAATGCCGGTAATATGAAGGAACAGGGACATAAAGCCGGTAATATGAAGGAAGAGGCACATAATGCTGGTAAGATGAAGGAACAGGGACATAATGCCGGTAATATGAAGGAACAGGGACATAATGACCCTAATATGAAGGAACAGGGACATAATGCCGGTAATATGAAGGAACAGGGACATAATGCCGGTAATATGAAGGAACAGGGACATAAAGCCGGTACTATGAAGGAACAGGGACATACTGCCGGTAATATGAAGGAACAGGGACATAATACCGGAAATATGAAGGAACAGGGACATAATGCCAGTAATATGAAGGAACAGTGACATAATGCATGTAATATGAGGGAACAGGGACATAATGCCGGTAATATGAAGGAACAGGCACATAATGGCGGTAATATGAAGGAATAGGACATAATGCCTGTAATATGAAGGAACAGGGACATAATGCCGGTAATATGAAGGAACAGGCACATAATGCTGGTAAGATGAGGGAACAGGGACATAATGCCGGTGATATGAAGGAACAGGGACATAATGCCAGTAATATGAAGGTACAGGCACATAATGCCTGTAATATGCAGGAACAGGGACATAATGCCGGTAATATGAAGGAACAGGGACATAATGCGTGTAATATGAAGAAACAGGGACATAATGCCGGTAATATGAAGGAAAAGGCACATAATGCTGGTAAGATGAGGGAACAGGGACATAATGCCGGTAATATAAAGGAACAGGGACATAATGCCGGTAATATGAAGAAATAAGGACATAATGCCGGTAATATGAAGGAACAGGGAAATAATGCCTGTAATATGAAGGAATAGGGACATAATGCCGGTAACATGAAGGAACAGGGACATAATGCCGGTAATATGCAGGAACAGGGACATAATGCCGGTAATATGAAGGAACAGGGAAATAATGCCTGTAATATGAAGGAATAGGGACATAATGCCTGTAATATGAAGGAACAGGGACATAATGCCGGTAATATGAGGGAACAGGGACATAATGGCGGTAATATGAAGGAACAGGGACATAATGCCGGTAATATGAAGGAATAAGGACATAATGCCGGTAATATGAAGGAACAGGGACATAATGCCTGTAATATGAAGGAACAGGGACATAATGCCGGTAATATGAAGGAACAGGGACATAAAGCCGGTAATATGAAGGAACAGGGACATAAAGCCGGTAATATGAAGGAAGAGGCACATAATGCTGGTAAGATGAAGGAACAGGGACATAATGCCGGTAATATGAAGGAACAGGGACATAAAGCCGGTAATATGAAGGAACAGGGACATACTGCCGGTAATATGAAGGAACAGGGACATAATGCCGGAAATATGAAGGGACAGGGACATAATGCCAGTAATATGAAGGAACAGGGACATAATGCCTGTAATATGAAGGAACAGGGACATAATGCCGGTAATATGAAGGAACAGGGACATAATGCCGGTAATATGAAGGAATAGGACATAATGCCGGTAATATCAAGGAACAGGGACATAATGCCTGTAATATGAAGGAACAGGGACATAATGCCGGAAATATGAAGGAACAGGGACATAATGCCAGTAATATGAAGAAACAGGGACATAATGCCTGTAATATGAAGGAACAGGGACATAATGCCGGTAATATGAAGGAACAGGGACATAATGCCGGTAATATGAAGGAATAGGACATAATGCCGGTAATATCAAGGAACAGGGACATAATGCCGGTAATATGAAGGAAGAGGCACATAATGCTGGTAAGATGAAGGAACAGGGACATAATGCCGGTAATATGAAGGAACAGGGACATAATGCCGGTAATATGAAGGAACAGGGACATAATGACGGTAATATGAAGGAACAGGGACATAATGCCGGTAATATGAAGGAACAGGAAAATAATGCCGGTCATATAAAGGAACAGGGACATAATGCCGGTAATATGAAGGAACGGGGACATAATGCAGGTAATATGAAGGAACAGGGAAATAAAGCCGGTAATAAGAAGGAAAAGGGACATAATGCCTGTAATATGAAGAAACAGGGACATAATGCCGGTAATATGAAGGAACAGGCACATAATGCTGGTAAGATGAGGGAACAGGGACATAATGCAGGTAATATAAAGGAACAGGGACATAATGCCGGTAATATGAAGGAACAGGGACATAATGCAGGTAATATAAAGGAACAGGGACATAATGCCGGTAATAGGAAGGAACAGGGAAATAAAGCCGGTAATAAGAAGGAAAAGGGACATAATGCCTGTAATATGAAGAAACAGGGACATAATGCCGGTAATATGAAGGAACAGGCACATAATGCTGGTAAGATGAGGGAACAGGGACATAATGCAGGTAATATAAAGGAACAGGGACATAATGCCGGTAATATGAAGGAACAGGGACATAATGCCAGTAATATGAAGGAACAGGGACATAATGCATGTAATATGAGGGAACAGGGACATAATGCCGGTAATATGAAGGAACAGGGACATAATGCCGGTAATATGAAGGAATAGGACATAATGCCTGTAATATGAAGGAACAGGGACATAATGCCGGTAATATGAAGGAACAGGCACATAATGCCGGTAAGATGAAGGAACAGGGACATATTGCCGGTGATATGAAGGAACAGGGACATAATGCCTGTAATATGAAGGAACAGGGACATAATGCCTGTAATATGAAGGAACAGGGACATAATGCCGGTAATATGAAGGAACAGGCACATAATGCCGGTAATATGAAGGAACAGGGACATAATGCCGGTAATATGAAGGAACAGGGACATAATGCCTGTAATATGAAGAAACAGGGACATAATGCCGGTAATATGAAGGAAAAGGCACATAATGCTGGTAAGATGAGGGAACAGGGACATAATGCCGGTAATATGAAGGAACAGGGACATAATGCCGGTAATATGAAGAAATAAGGACATAATGCCGGTAATATGAAGGAACAGGGAAATAATGCCTGTACTATGAAGGAATAGGGACATAATGCCGGTAACATGAAGGAACAGGGACATAATGCCGGTAATATGCAGGAACAGGGATATAATGCCGGTAATATGAAGGAACAAGGAAATAATGCCTGTAATATGAAGGAATAGGGACATAATCCCTGTAATATGAAGGAACAGGGACATAATGCCGGTAATATGAGGGAACAGGGACATAATGGCGGTAATATGAAGGAACAGGGACATAATGCCGGTAATATGAAGGAACAGGGACATAATGCCGGTAATATGAAGGAACAGGGACATAATGCCTGTAATATGAAGGAACAGGGACATAATGCCGGTAATATGAAGGAACAGGGACACAATGCCGGTAATATGAAGGAACAGGGACATAATGCCGGAAATATGAAGGAACAGGGACATAATGCCAGTAATATGAAGGAACAGGAAAATAATGCATGTAATATGAAGGAACAGGGATATAATGCCGGTAATATGAAGGAACAGGGACATAAAGCCGGTAATATGAAGGAACAGGGACATACTGCCGGTAATATGAAGAAACAGGGACATAATGCCGGAAATATGAAGGAACAGGGACATAATGCCAGTAACATGAAGGAACAGGGACATAATGCATGTAATATGAGGGAACAGGGACATAATGCCGGTAATATGAAGGAACAGGGACATAATGCCGGTAATATGAAGGAACAGGGACATAATGCCGGTAATATGAAGAAATAAGGACATAATGCCGGTAATATGAAGGAACAGGGAAATAATGCCTGTAATATGAAGGAATAGGGACATAATGCCAGTAACATGAAGGAACAGGGACATAATGGCGGTAATATGCAGGAACAGGGATACAATGCCGGTAATATGAAGGAACAGGGAAATAATGCCTGTAATATGAAGGAATAGGGACATAATGCCTGTAATATGAAGGAACAGGGACATAATGCCGGTAATATGAGGGAACAGGGACATAATGCCGGTAATATGAAGGAACAGGGACATAATGCCGGTAATATGAAGGAATAAGGACATAATGCCGGTAATATGAAGGAACAGGGACATAATGCCTGTAATATGAAGGAACAGGGACATAATGCCTGTAATATGAAGGAATAGGGACATAATGCCTGTAATATGAAGGAACAGGGACATAATGCCGGTAATATGAGGGAACAGGGACATAATGCCGGTAATATGAAGGAACAGGTACATAATGCCGGTAATATGAAGGAATAAGGACATAATGCCGGTAATATGAAGGAACAGGGACATAATGCCTGTAATATGAAGGAACAGGGACATAATGCCTGTAATATGAAGGAACAGGGACATAATGCCTGTAATATGAAGGAACAGGGACATAATGCCGGAAATATGAAGGAACAGGAAAATAATGCATGTAATATGAAGGAACAGGGATATAATGCCGGTAATATGAAGAAACAGGGACATAATGCCGGTAATATGAAGGAACAGGCACATAATGCTGGTAAGATGAGGGAACAGGGACATAATGCCGGTAATATGAAGGAACAGGGACATAATGCTGGTAATATGAAGAAATAAGGACATAATGCCGGTAATATGAAGGAACAGGGAAATAATGCCTGTAATATGAAGGAATAGGGACATAATGCCGGTAACATGAAGGAACAGGGACATAATGCCGGTAATATGAAGGAACAGGGACATAATGCCGGAAATATGAAGGAACAGGGAAATAATGCCTGTAATATGAAGGAATAGGGACATAATGCCTGTAATATGAAGGAACAGGGACATAATGCCGGTAATATGAGGGAACAGGGACATAATGCCGGTAATATGAAGGAACAGGGACATAATGCCGGTAATATGAAGGAATAGGGACATAATGCCGGTAATATGAAGGAACAGGGACATAATGCCTGTAATATGAAGGAACAGGGACATAATGCCGGTAATATGAAGGAACAGGGACATAATGCCGGAAATATGAAGGAACAGGGACATAATGCCAGTAATATGAAGGACCAGGAAAATAATGCATGTAATATGAAGGAACAGGGATATAATGCCGGTAATATCAAGGTACAGGGACATAAAGCCGGTAATATGAAGGAACAGGGACATACTGCCGGTAATATGAAGGAACAGGGACATAATGCCGGAAATATGAAGGAACAGGGACATAATGCCAGTAATATGAAGGAACAGGGACATAATGCATGTAATATGAGGGAACAGGGACATAATGCCGGTAATATGAAGGATCAGGGACATAATGCCGGTAATATGAAGGAATAGGACAAATTGCCTGTAATATGAAGGAACAGGGACATAATGCCGGTAATATGAAGGAACAGGCACATAATGCTGGTAAGATGAGGGAACAGGGACATAATGCCGGTGATATGAAGGAACAGGGACATAATGCTGGTAATATGAAAGAAAAGGGAAATAATGCCTGTAATATGAAGGAATAGGGACATAATGCCGGTAACATGAAGGAACAGGGACATAATGCCGGTAATATGCAGGAACAGGGATATAATGCCGGTAATATGAAGGAACAGGGAAATAATGCCTGTAATATGAAGGAATAGGGACATAATGCCTGTAATATGAAGGAACAGGGACACAATGCCGGTAATATGAGGGAACAGGGACATAATGCCGGTAATATGAAGGAACAGGGACATAATGCCGGTAATATGAAGGAATAAGGACATAATGCCGGTAATATGAAGGAACAGGGACATAATGCCTGTAATATGAAGGAACAGGGACATAATGCCTGTAATATGAAGGAACAGGAAAATAATGCATGTAATATGAAGGAACAGGGATATAATGCCGGTAATATGAAGGAACAGGGACATAAAGCCAGTAATATGAAGGAACAGGGACATACTGCCGGTAATATGAAGGAACCGGGACATAATGCCGGAAATATGAAGGAACAGGGACATAATGCCAGTAATATGAAGGAACAGGGACATAATGCCTGTAATATGAAGGAACAGGGACATAATGCCGGTAATATGAAGGAACAGGGACATATTGCCGGTAATATGAAGGAATAGGACATAATGCCGGTAATATGAAGGAACAGGGACATAAAGCCGGTAATATGAAGGAAGAGGCACATAATGCTGGTAAGATGAAGGAACAGGGACATAATGCCGGTAATATGAAGGAACAGGGACATAATGACCCTAATATGAAGGAACAGGGACATAATGCCGGTAATATGAAGGAACAGGGACATAATGCCGGTAATATGAAGGAACAGGGACATAAAGCCGGTACTATGAAGGAACAGGGACATACTGCCGGTAATATGAAGGAACAGGGACATAATACCGGAAATATGAAGGAACAGGGACATAATGCCAGTAATATGAAGGAACAGTGACATAATGCATGTAATATGAGGGAACAGGGACATAATGCCGGTAATATGAAGGAACAGGCACATAATGGCGGTAATATGAAGGAATAGGACATAATGCCTGTAATATGAAGGAACAGGGACATAATGCCGGTAATATGAAGGAACAGGCACATAATGCTGGTAAGATGAGGGAACAGGGACATAATGCCGGTGATATGAAGGAACAGGGACATAATGCCAGTAATATGAAGGTACAGGCACATAATGCCTGTAATATGCAGGAACAGGGACATAATGCCGGTAATATGAAGGAACAGGGACATAATGCGTGTAATATGAAGAAACAGGGACATAATGCCGGTAATATGAAGGAAAAGGCACATAATGCTGGTAAGATGAGGGAACAGGGACATAATGCCGGTAATATAAAGGAACAGGGACATAATGCCGGTAATATGAAGAAATAAGGACATAATGCCGGTAATATGAAGGAACAGGGAAATAATGCCTGTAATATGAAGGAATAGGGACATAATGCCGGTAACATGAAGGAACAGGGACATAATGCCGGTAATATGCAGGAACAGGGACATAATGCCGGTAATATGAAGGAACAGGGAAATAATGCCTGTAATATGAAGGAATAGGGACATAATGCCTGTAATATGAAGGAACAGGGACATAATGCCGGTAATATGAGGGAACAGGGACATAATGGCGGTAATATGAAGGAACAGGGACATAATGCCGGTAATATGAAGGAATAAGGACATAATGCCGGTAATATGAAGGAACAGGGACATAATGCCTGTAATATGAAGGAACAGGGACATAATGCCGGTAATATGAAGGAACAGGGACATAAAGCCGGTAATATGAAGGAACAGGGACATAAAGCCGGTAATATGAAGGAAGAGGCACATAATGCTGGTAAGATGAAGGAACAGGGACATAATGCCGGTAATATGAAGGAACAGGGACATAAAGCCGGTAATATGAAGGAACAGGGACATACTGCCGGTAATATGAAGGAACAGGGACATAATGCCGGAAATATGAAGGGACAGGGACATAATGCCAGTAATATGAAGGAACAGGGACATAATGCCTGTAATATGAAGGAACAGGGACATAATGCCGGTAATATGAAGGAACAGGGACATAATGCCGGTAATATGAAGGAATAGGACATAATGCCGGTAATATCAAGGAACAGGGACATAATGCCTGTAATATGAAGGAACAGGGACATAATGCCGGAAATATGAAGGAACAGGGACATAATGCCAGTAATATGAAGAAACAGGGACATAATGCCTGTAATATGAAGGAACAGGGACATAATGCCGGTAATATGAAGGAACAGGGACATAATGCCGGTAATATGAAGGAATAGGACATAATGCCGGTAATATCAAGGAACAGGGACATAATGCCGGTAATATGAAGGAAGAGGCACATAATGCTGGTAAGATGAAGGAACAGGGACATAATGCCGGTAATATGAAGGAACAGGGACATAATGCCGGTAATATGAAGGAACAGGGACATAATGACGGTAATATGAAGGAACAGGGACATAATGCCGGTAATATGAAGGAACAGGAAAATAATGCCGGTCATATAAAGGAACAGGGACATAATGCCGGTAATATGAAGGAACGGGGACATAATGCAGGTAATATGAAGGAACAGGGAAATAAAGCCGGTAATAAGAAGGAAAAGGGACATAATGCCTGTAATATGAAGAAACAGGGACATAATGCCGGTAATATGAAGGAACAGGCACATAATGCTGGTAAGATGAGGGAACAGGGACATAATGCAGGTAATATAAAGGAACAGGGACATAATGCCGGTAATATGAAGGAACAGGGACATAATGCAGGTAATATAAAGGAACAGGGACATAATGCCGGTAATAGGAAGGAACAGGGAAATAAAGCCGGTAATAAGAAGGAAAAGGGACATAATGCCTGTAATATGAAGAAACAGGGACATAATGCCGGTAATATGAAGGAACAGGCACATAATGCTGGTAAGATGAGGGAACAGGGACATAATGCAGGTAATATAAAGGAACAGGGACATAATGCCGGTAATATGAAGGAACAGGGACATAATGCCAGTAATATGAAGGAACAGGGACATAATGCATGTAATATGAGGGAACAGGGACATAATGCCGGTAATATGAAGGAACAGGGACATAATGCCGGTAATATGAAGGAATAGGACATAATGCCTGTAATATGAAGGAACAGGGACATAATGCCGGTAATATGAAGGAACAGGCACATAATGCCGGTAAGATGAAGGAACAGGGACATATTGCCGGTGATATGAAGGAACAGGGACATAATGCCTGTAATATGAAGGAACAGGGACATAATGCCTGTAATATGAAGGAACAGGGACATAATGCCGGTAATATGAAGGAACAGGCACATAATGCCGGTAATATGAAGGAACAGGGACATAATGCCGGTAATATGAAGGAACAGGGACATAATGCCTGTAATATGAAGAAACAGGGACATAATGCCGGTAATATGAAGGAAAAGGCACATAATGCTGGTAAGATGAGGGAACAGGGACATAATGCCGGTAATATGAAGGAACAGGGACATAATGCCGGTAATATGAAGAAATAAGGACATAATGCCGGTAATATGAAGGAACAGGGAAATAATGCCTGTACTATGAAGGAATAGGGACATAATGCCGGTAACATGAAGGAACAGGGACATAATGCCGGTAATATGCAGGAACAGGGATATAATGCCGGTAATATGAAGGAACAAGGAAATAATGCCTGTAATATGAAGGAATAGGGACATAATCCCTGTAATATGAAGGAACAGGGACATAATGCCGGTAATATGAGGGAACAGGGACATAATGGCGGTAATATGAAGGAACAGGGACATAATGCCGGTAATATGAAGGAACAGGGACATAATGCCGGTAATATGAAGGAACAGGGACATAATGCCTGTAATATGAAGGAACAGGGACATAATGCCGGTAATATGAAGGAACAGGGACACAATGCCGGTAATATGAAGGAACAGGGACATAATGCCGGAAATATGAAGGAACAGGGACATAATGCCAGTAATATGAAGGAACAGGAAAATAATGCATGTAATATGAAGGAACAGGGATATAATGCCGGTAATATGAAGGAACAGGGACATAAAGCCGGTAATATGAAGGAACAGGGACATACTGCCGGTAATATGAAGAAACAGGGACATAATGCCGGAAATATGAAGGAACAGGGACATAATGCCAGTAACATGAAGGAACAGGGACATAATGCATGTAATATGAGGGAACAGGGACATAATGCCGGTAATATGAAGGAACAGGGACATAATGCCGGTAATATGAAGGAACAGGGACATAATGCCGGTAATATGAAGAAATAAGGACATAATGCCGGTAATATGAAGGAACAGGGAAATAATGCCTGTAATATGAAGGAATAGGGACATAATGCCAGTAACATGAAGGAACAGGGACATAATGGCGGTAATATGCAGGAACAGGGATACAATGCCGGTAATATGAAGGAACAGGGAAATAATGCCTGTAATATGAAGGAATAGGGACATAATGCCTGTAATATGAAGGAACAGGGACATAATGCCGGTAATATGAGGGAACAGGGACATAATGCCGGTAATATGAAGGAACAGGGACATAATGCCGGTAATATGAAGGAATAAGGACATAATGCCGGTAATATGAAGGAACAGGGACATAATGCCTGTAATATGAAGGAACAGGGACATAATGCCTGTAATATGAAGGAATAGGGACATAATGCCTGTAATATGAAGGAACAGGGACATAATGCCGGTAATATGAGGGAACAGGGACATAATGCCGGTAATATGAAGGAACAGGTACATAATGCCGGTAATATGAAGGAATAAGGACATAATGCCGGTAATATGAAGGAACAGGGACATAATGCCTGTAATATGAAGGAACAGGGACATAATGCCTGTAATATGAAGGAACAGGGACATAATGCCTGTAATATGAAGGAACAGGGACATAATGCCGGAAATATGAAGGAACAGGAAAATAATGCATGTAATATGAAGGAACAGGGATATAATGCCGGTAATATGAAGGAACAGGGACATAATGCCGGTGATATGAAGGAACAGGGACATAATGCCTGTAATATGCAGGAAAAGGGACATAATGCCTGTAATATGAAAAAAAAGGGACATAATGCCGGTAATATGAAGGAACAGGCACATAATGCTGGTAAGATGAGGGAACAGGGACATAATGCCGGTGATATGAAGGAACAGGGACATAATGCCGGTAATATGAAGGAATAGGACATAATGCCTGTAATATGAAGGAACAGGGACATAATGCCGGTAATATGAAGGAACAGGCACATAATGCTGGTAAGATGAGGGAACAGGGACATAATGCCGGTGATATGAAGGAACAGGGACATAATGCCAGTAATATGAAGGTACAGGCACATAATGCCTGTAATATGCAGGAACAGGGACATAATGCCGGTAATATGAAGGAACAGGGACATAATGCGTGTAATATGAAGAAACAGGGACATAATGCCGGTAATATGAAGGAAAAGGCACATAATGCTGGTAAGATGAGGGAACAGGGACATAATGCCGGTAAGATGAAGGAACAGGGACATAATGCCAGTAATATAAAGGAATAGGACATAATGCCTGTAATATGAAGGAACAGGGACATAATGCCGGTAATATGAAGGAACAGGGACATAATGCCGGTAATATGAAGGAATAGGACATAATGCCTGTAATATGAAGGAACAGGGACATAATGCCGGTAATATGAAGGAACAGGGACGTAATGCCAGTAATATGAAGGCACAGGGACATAATGCCAGTAATATGAAGGAACAGGGACATAATGCCGGTAATATGAAGGAACAGGGACATAATGCCGGTAATATGCAGGAACAGGCACATAATGCTGGTAATATGAAGGAACAGGGACGTAATGCCGGTAATATGAAGGAACAGGGAAATAATGCCGGTAAGATGAGGGAACAGGGACATAATGCCGATAATATGAAGGAACAGGGACATAATGCCAGTAATATGAAGGAAGAGGCACATAATGCTGGTAAGATGAGGGAACAGGGACATAATGCCGGTAATATGAAGGAACAGGGACATAATGACCCTAATATGAAGGAACAGGGACATAATGCCAGTAATATGAAGGAATAGGGACATAATGCCGGTAATATGAAGGAACAGGGACATAATGCCGGTAATATGAAGGAACAGGGACATAATGACCCTAATATGAAGGAACAGGGACATAATGCAGGTAATATGAAGGAACAGGGACATAATGCCGGTAATATGAAGGAACAGGGACATAATGCCGGTAATATGAAGGAACAGGGACATAATTCCTGTAATATGAAGGAACAGGGAAATAATGCCGGTAATATGAAGGAACAGGGACATAATGCCGGTAATATGAAGGAACAGGGACATAATGCCGGTAATATGAAGGAACATGGACATAATGCTGGTAATATGAAGGAACAGGGAGATAATGCAGTTAATATGAAGGAACAGGGACATAATGCCGGTAATATGAAGGAATAGGACATAATGCCTGTAATATGAAGGTACAGGGACATAAGGCCGGTAATATGAAGGAACAGGGACATAATGCCAGTAATATGAAGGAACAGGGACATAATGCCTGTAATATGAAGGAACGGGGACATAATGCCTGTAATATGAAGGAACAGGGATATAATGCCGGTAATATGAAGGAACAGGGAAATAATGCCGGTAATATGAAGGAACAGGGAAATAATACCGGTAATATGAAGGAACAGGGACATAATGCCGGTAATATGCAGGAACAGGGATATAATGCCGGTAATATGAAGGAACAGGGACATAATGCCGGTAATATGAAGGAACAGGGACATAATGCCGGTAATATGAAGGAACAGGGACATAATGCCAGTAATATGAAGGAACAGGGAAATAATACCGGTAATATGAAGGAACAGGGACATAATGCCGGTAATATGCAGGAACAGGGATATAATGCCGGTAATATGAAGGAACAGGGACATAATGCCGGTAATATGAAGGAACAGGGACATAATGCCGGTAATATGAAGGAACAGGGATATAATGCCGGTAATATGAAGGAACAGGGACATAATGGCGGTAATATGAAGAAACAGGGAAATAATGCCTGTAATATGAAGGAACAGGGACATAATGCCGGTAATATGAAGGAACAGGGACATAATGCCGGTAATATGAAGGAACAGGGACATAATGCCAGTAATATGAAGGAACGGGGACATAATGCCTGTAATATGAGGGAACGGGGACGTAATGCCGGTAATATGAAGGAACAGGGACATAATGCCGGTAATATGAAGGAACAGGGACGTAATGCCGGTAATATGAAGGAACTGGGAAATAATGTCGGTAATATGAAGGAACAGGGACATAGTGCCGGTAATATGAAGGAACAGGGACATAATGCCTGTAATATGAAGGAACAGGGACATAATGCCGGTAATATGAAGAAATAAGGACATAATGCCGGTAATATGAGGGAACAGGGACGTAATGCCGGTAATATGAGGGAACAGGGACATAATGCCGGTAATATGAAGGAACAGGGACATAATGCCGGTAATATGAAGGAACAGAGACGTAATGCCGGTAATATGAAGGAACAGGGACATAATACCGGTAATATGAAGGAACTGGGAAATAATGCCTGTAATATGAAGGAACGGGGACATAATGCCTGTAATATGAAGGAATAGGACATAATGCATGTAATATGAGGGAACAGGGACATAATGCCGGTAATATGAAGGAACAGGGACATAATGCCGGTAATATGAAGGAATAGGACATAATGCCTGTAATATGAAGAACAGGGACATAATGCCGTTAATATGAAGGAACAGGGACATAATGCCTGTAATATGAAGAAACATCGACATAATGCCGGTAATATGAAGGAACAGGGACATAATGCCTGTAATATGAAGAAACAGGGACATAATGCCGGTAATATGAAGGAACAGGGACATAATGCCGGAGATATGAAGGAACAGGGACATAATGCCAGTAATATGAAGGAACAGGAAAATAATGCATGTAATATGAAGGAACAGGGACATAATGCCGGTAATATGCAGGAACAGGGACATAATGCCGGTAATATGAAGGAACAGGGACATAAAGCCGGTAATATGAAGGAAGAGGCACATAATGCTGGTAAGATGAGGGAACAGGGACATAATGCCGGTAATATGAAGGAACAGGGACATAATGACCCTAATATGAAGGAACAGGGACATAATGCCGGTAATATGAAGGAACAGGGACATAATGCCGGTAATATGAAGGAACAGGGACATAATGCCTGTAATATGAAGGAACAGGGAAATAATGCCGGTCATATGAAGGAACAGGGACATAATGCCTGTAATAAGAAGGAACAGGGACATAATGCCGGTAATATGAAGGAACAAGGACATAATGCCGGTAATATGAAGGAAAAGGGACATAATGACGGTAATAAGAAGGAAAAGGGACATAATGCCGGTAATATGAAGGTACAAGGACATAATGCCGGTAATAAGAAGGAACAGGGACATAATGCCAGTAATATGAAGGGACAGGGACATAATGCCTGTAATATGAAGGAACAGGGACATAATGCCGGTATGATGAGGGAACAGGGAAAAAAAGCCGGTAATATGAAGGAACAGGCACATAATGCCTGTAATATGCAGGAACAGGGACATAATGCCGGTAATATGAAGAAACCGGGACATAATGCCGGTAATATGAAGAAACAGGGACATAATGCCTGTAATATGAAGAAACAGGGACATAATGCCGGTAATATGAAGGAACAGGCACATAATGCTGGTAAGATGAGGGAACAGGGACATAATGCCGGTAATATGAAGGAACAGGGACATAATGCTGGTAATATGAAGAAATAAGGACATAATGCCGGTAATATGAAGGAACAGGGAAATAATGCCTGTAATATGAAGGAATAGGGACATAATGCCGGTAACATGAAGGAACAGGGACATAATGCCGGTAATATGAAGGAACAGGGACATAATGCCGGAAATATGAAGGAACAGGGAAATAATGCCTGTAATATGAAGGAATAGGGACATAATGCCTGTAATATGGAGGAACAGGGACATAATGCCGGTAATATGAGGGAACAGGGACATAATGCCGGTAATATGAAGGAACAGGGACATAATGCCGGTAATATGAAGGAATAGGGACATAATGCCGGTAATATGAAGGAACAGGGACATAATGCCTGTAATATGAAGGAACAGGGACATAATGCCGGTAATATGAAGGAACAGGGACATAATGCCGGAAATATGAAGGAACAGGGACATAATGCCAGTAATATGAAGGACCAGGAAAATAATGCATGTAATATGAAGGAACAGGGATATAATGCCGGTAATATCAAGGTACAGGGACATAAAGCCGGTAATATGAAGGAACAGGGACATACTGCCGGTAATATGAAGGAACAGGGACATAATGCCAGTAATATGATGGAACAGGGACATAATGCATGTAATATGAGGGAACAGGGACATAATGCCGGTAATATGAAGGATCAGGGACATAATGCCGGTAATATGAAGGAATAGGACAAAATGCCTGTAATATGAAGGAACAGGGACATAATGCCGGTAATATGAAGGAACAGGCACATAATGCTGGTAAGATGAGGGAACAGGGACATAATGCCGGTGATATGAAGGAACAGGGACATAATGCTGGTAATATGAAAGAAAAGGGAAATAATGCCTGTAATATGAAGGAATAGGGACATAATGCCGGTAACATGAAGGAACAGGGACATAATGCCGGTAATATGCAGGAACAGGGATATAATGCCGGTAATATGAAGGAACAGGGAAATAATGCCTGTAATATGAAGGAATAGGGACATAATGCCTGTAATATGAAGGAACAGGGACATAATGCCGGTAATATGAGGGAACAGGGACATAATGCCGGTAATATGAAGGAACAGGGACATAATGCCGGTAATATGAAGGAATAAGGACATAATGCCGGTAATATGAAGGAACAGGGACATAATGCCTGTAATATGAAGGAACAGGAAAATAATGCATGTAATATGAAGGAACAGGGATATAATGCCGGTAATATGAAGGAACAGGGACATAAAGCCAGTAATATGAAGGAACAGGGACATACTGCCGGTAATATGAAGGAACCGGGACATAATGCCGGAAATATGAAGGAACAGGGACATAATGCCAGTAATATGAAGGAACAGGGACATAATGCCTGTAATATGAAGGAACAGGGACATAATGCCGGTAATATGAAGGAACAGGGACATAAAGCCGGTAATATGAAGGAAGAGGCACATAATGCTGGTAAGATGAAGGAACAGGGACATAATGCCGGTAATATGAAGGAACAGGGACATAATGACCCTAATATGAAGGAACAGGGACATAATGCCGGTAATATGAAGGAACAGGGTCATAATGCCGGTAATATGAAGGAACAGGGACATAAAGCCGGTACTATGAAGGAACAGGGACATACTGCCGGTAATATGAAGGAACAGGGACATAATGCCGGAAATATGAAGGAACAGGGACATAATGCCAGTAATATGAAGGAACAGTGACATAATGCATGTAATATGAGGGAACAGGGACATAATGCCGGTAATATGAAGGAACAGGGACATAATGGCGGTAATATGAAGGAATAGGACATAATGCCTGTAATATGAAGGAACAGGGACATAATGCCGGTAATATGAAGGAACAGGCACATAATGCTGGTAAGATGAGGGAACAGGGACATAATGCCGGTGATATGAAGGAACAGGGACATAATGCCAGTAATATGAAGGTACAGGCACATAATGCCTGTAATATGCAGGAACAGGGACATAATGCCGGTAATATGAAGGAACAGGGACATAATGCGTGTAATATGAAGAAACAGGGACATAATGCCGGTAATATGAAGGAAAAGGCACATAATGCTGGTAAGATGAGGGAACAGGGACATAATGCCGGTAATATAAAGGAACAGGGACATAATGCCGGTAATATGAAGAAATAAGGACATAATGCCGGTAATATGAAGGAACAGGGAAATAATGCCTGTAATATGAAGGAATAGGGACATAATGCCGGTAACATGAAGGAACAGGGACATAATGCCGGTAATATGCAGGAACAGGGACATAATGCCGGTAATATGAAGGAACAGGGAAATAATGCCTGTAATATGAAGGAATAGGGACATAATGCCTGTAATATGAAGGAACAGGGACATAATGCCGGTAATATGAGGGAACAGGGACATAATGGCGGTAATATGAAGGAACAGGGACATAATGCCGGTAATATGAAGGAATAAGGACATAATGCCGGTAATATGAAGGAACAGGGACATAATGCCTGTAATATGAAGGAACAGGGACATAATGCCGGTAATATGAAGGAACAGGGACATAAAGCCGGTAATATGAAGGAACAGGGACATAAAGCCGGTAATATGAAGGAAGAGGCACATAATGCTGGTAAGATGAAGGAACAGGGACATAATGCCGGTAATATGAAGGAACAGGGACATAAAGCCGGTAATATGAAGGAACAGGGACATACTGCCGGTAATATGAAGGAACCGGGACATAATGCCGGAAATATGAAGGAACAGGGACATAATGCCAGTAATATGAAGGAACAGGGACATAATGCCTGTAATATGAAGGAACAGGGACATAATGCCGGTAATATGAAGGAACAGGGACATAATGCCGGTAATATGAAGGAATAGGACATAATGCCGGTAATATCAAGGAACAGGGACATAATGCCGGTAATATGAAGGAAGAGGCACATAATGCTGGTAAGATGAAGGAACAGGGACATAATGCCGGTAATATGAAGGAACAGGGACATAATGCCGGTAATATGAAGGAACAGGGACATAATGCCGGTAATATGAAGGAACAGGGACATAATGCCGGTAATATGAAGGAACAGGAAAATAATGCCGGTCATATAAAGGAACAGGGACATAATGCCGGTAATATGAAGGAACGGGGACATAATGCAGGTAATATGAAGGAACAGGGAAATAAAGCCGGTAATAAGAAGGAAAAGGGACATAATGCCTGTAATATGAAGAAACAGGGACATAATGCCGGTAATATGAAGGAACAGGCACATAATGCTGGTAAGATGAGGGAACAGGGACATAATGCAGGTAATATAAAGGAACAGGGACATAATGCCGGTAATATGAAGGAACAGGGACATAATGCAGGTAATATAAAGGAACAGGGACATAATGCCGGTAATAGGAAGGAACAGGGAAATAAAGCCGGTAATAAGAAGGAAAAGGGACATAATGCCTGTAATATGAAGAAACAGGGACATAATGCCGGTAATATGAAGGAACAGGCACATAATGCTGGTAAGATGAGGGAACAGGGACATAATGCAGGTAATATAAAGGAACAGGGACATAATGCCGGTAATATGAAGGAACAGGGACATAATGCCAGTAATATGAAGGAACAGGGACATAATGCATGTAATATGAGGGAACAGGGACATAATGCCGGTAATATGAAGGAACAGGGACATAATGCCGGTAATATGAAGGAATAGGACATAATGCCTGTAATATGAAGGAACAGGGACATAATGCCGGTAATATGAAGGAACAGGCACATAATGCCGGTAAGATGAAGGAACAGGGACATATTGCCGGTGATATGAAGGAACAGGGACATAATGCCTGTAATATGAAGGAACAGGGACATAATGCCTGTAATATGAAGGAACAGGGACATAATGCCGGTAATATGAAGGAACAGGCACATAATGCCGGTAATATGAAGGAACAGGGACATAATGCCGGTAATATGAAGGAACAGGGACATAATGCCTGTAATATGAAGAAACAGGGACATAATGCCGGTAATATGAAGGAAAAGGCACATAATGCTGGTAAGATGAGGGAACAGGGACATAATGCCGGTAATATGAAGGAACAGGGACATAATGCCGGTAATATGAAGAAATAAGGACATAATGCCGGTAATATGAAGGAACAGGGAAATAATGCCTGTAATATGAAGGAATAGGGACATAATGCCGGTAACATGAAGGAACAGGGACATAATGCCGGTAATATGCAGGAACAGGGATATAATGCCGGTAATATGAAGGAACAAGGAAATAATGCCTGTAATATGAAGGAATAGGGACATAATCCCTGTAATATGAAGGAACAGGGACATAATGCCGGTAATATGAGGGAACAGGGACATAATGGCGGTAATATGAAGGAACAGGGACATAATGCCGGTAATATGAAGGAACAGGGACATAATGCCGGTAATATGAAGGAACAGGGACATAATGCCTGTAATATGAAGGAACAGGGACATAATGCCGGTAATATGAAGGAACAGGGACACAATGCCGGTAATATGAAGGAACAGGGACATAATGCCGGAAATATGAAGGAACAGGGACATAATGCCAGTAATATGAAGGAACAGGAAAATAATGCATGTAATATGAAGGAACAGGGATATAATGCCGGTAATATGAAGGAACAGGGACATAAAGCCGGTAATATGAAGGAACAGGGACATACTGCCGGTAATATGAAGAAACAGGGACATAATGCCGGAAATATGAAGGAACAGGGACATAATGCCAGTAACATGAAGGAACAGGGACATAATGCATGTAATATGAGGGAACAGGGACATAATGCCGGTAATATGAAGGAACAGGGACATAATGCCGGTAATATGAAGGAACAGGGACATAATGCCGGTAATATGAAGAAATAAGGACATAATGCCGGTAATATGAAGGAACAGGGAAATAATGCCTGTAATATGAAGGAATAGGGACATAATGCCAGTAACATGAAGGAACAGGGACATAATGGCGGTAATATGAGGGAACAGGGACATAATGCCGGTAATATGAAGGAACAGGGACATAATGCCGGTAATATGAAGGAATAAGGACATAATGCCGGTAATATGAAGGAACAGGGACATAATGCCTGTAATATGAAGGAACAGGGACATAATGCCTGTAATATGAAGGAATAGGGACATAATGCCTGTAATATGAAGGAACAGGGACATAATGCCGGTAATATGAGGGAACAGGGACATAATGCCGGTAATATGAAGGAACAGGTACATAATGCCGGTAATATGAAGGAATAAGGACATAATGCCGGTAATATGAAGGAACAGGGACATAATGCCTGTAATATGAAGGAACAGGGACATAATGCCTGTAATATGAAGGAACAGGGACATAATGCCTGTAATATGAAGGAACAGGGACATAATGCCGGAAATATGAAGGAACAGGAAAATAATGCATGTAATATGAAGGAACAGGGATATAATGCCGGTAATATGAAGGTACAGGGACATAAAGCCGGTAATATGAAGGAACAGGGACATACTGCCGGTAATATGAAGGAACAGGGACATAATGCCGGAAATATGAAGGAACAGGGACATAATGCCAGTAATATGAAGGAACAGGGACATAATGCCGGTAATATGAAGGAACAGGGACATAATGCCGGTAATATGAAGGAACAGGGACATAATGCCGGTAATATGAAGGAATAGGACATAATGCCTGTAATATGAAGGAACAGGCACATAATGCTGGTAAGATGAGCGAACAGGGACATAATGCCGGTGATATGAAGGAACAGGGACATAATGCCTGTAATATGCAGGAAAAGGGACATAATGCCTGTAATATGAAAAAAAAGGGACATAATGCCGGTAATATGAAGGAACAGGCACATAATGCTGGTAAGATGAGGGAACAGGGACATAATGCCGGTGATATGAAGGAACAGGGACATAATGCCGGTAATATGAAGGAATAGGACACAATGCCTGTAATATGAAGGAACAGGGACATAATGCCGGTAATATGAAGGAACAGGCACATAATGCTGGTAAGATGAGGGAACAGGGACATAATGCCGGTGATATGAAGGAACAGGGACATAATGCCAGTAATATGAAGGTACAGGCACATAATGCCTGTAATATGCAGGAACAGGGACATAATGCCGGTAATATGAAGGAACAGGGACATAATGCGTGTAGTATGAAGAAACAGGGACATAATGCCGGTAATATGAAGGAGAAGGCACATAATGCTGGTAAGATGAGGGAACAGGGACATAATGCCGGTAATATAAAGGAACAGGGACATAATGCCGGTAATATGAAGAAATAAGGACATAATGCCGGTAATATGAAGGAACAGGGAAATAATGCCTGTAATATGAAGGAATAGGGACATAATGCCGGTAACATGAAGGAACAGGGACATAATGCCGGTAATATGCAGGAACAGGGACATAATGCCGGTAATATGAAGGAACAGGGAAATAATGCCTGTAATATGAAGGAATAGGGACATAATGCCTGTAATATGAAGGAACAGGGACATAATGCCGGTAATATGAGGGAACAGGGACATAATGGCGGTAATATGAAGGAACAGGGACATAATGCCGGTAATATGAAGGAACAGGGACATAAAGCCGGTAATATGAAGGAACAGGGACATAATGCCTGTAATATGAAGGAACAGGGACATAATGCCGGTAATATGAAGGAACAGGGACATAAAGCCGGTAATATGAAGGAACAGGGACATAAAGCCGGTAATATGAAGGAAGAGGCACATAATGCTGGTAAGATGAAGGAACAGGGACATAAAGCCGGTAATATGAAGGAACAGGGACATAAAGCCGGTAATATGAAGGAACAGGGACATACTGCCGGTAATATGAAGGAACCGGGACATAATGCCGGAAATATGAAGGAACAGGGACATAATGCCAGTAATATGAAGGAACAGGGACATAATGCCTGTAATATGAAGGAACAGGGACATAATGCCGGTAATATGAAGGAACAGGGACATAATGCCGGTAATATGAAGGAATAGGACATAATGCCGGTAATATCAAGGAACAGGGACATAAAGCCGGTAATATGAAGGAAGAGGCACATAATGCTGGTAAGATGAAGGAACAGGGACATAATGCCGGTAATATGAAGGAACAGGGACATAATGCCGGTAATATGAAGGAACAGGGACATAATGCCGGTAATATGAAGGAACAGGGACATAATGCCGGTAATATGAAGGAACAGGGAAATAATGCCGGTCATATAAAGGAACGGGGACATAATGCCGGTAATATGAAGGAACGGGGACATAATGCAGGTAATATGAAGGAACAGGGAAATAAAGCCGGTAATAAGAAGGAAAAGGGACATAATGCCTGTAATATGAAGAAACAGGGACATAATGCCGGTAATATGAAGGAACAGGCACATAATGCTGGTAAGATGAGGGAACAGGGACATAATGCAGGTAATATAAAGGAACAGGGACATAATGCCGGTAATATGAAGGAACAGGGACATAATGCAGGTAATATAATGGAACAGGGACATAATGCCGGTAATAGGAAGGAACAGGGAAATAAAGCCGGTAATAAGAAGGAAAAGGGACATAATGCCTGTAATATGAAGAAACAGGGACATAATGCCGGTAATATGAAGGAACAGGCACATAATGCTGGTAAGATGAGGGAACAGGGACATAATGCAGGTAATATAAAGGAACAGGGACATAATGCCGGTAATATGAAGGAACAGGCACATAATGCCGGTAAGATGAAGGAACAGGGACATATTGCCGGTGATATGAAGGAACAGGGACATAATGCCTGTAATATGAAGGAACAGGGACATAATGCCTGTAATATGAAGGAACAGGGACATAATGCCGGTAATATGAAGGAACAGGCACATAATGCCGGTAATATGAAGGAACAGGGACATAATGCCGGTAATATGAAGGAACAGGGAAATAATGCCTGTAATATGAAGGAATAGGGACATAATGCCTGTAATATGAAGGAACAGGAACATAATGCCGGTAATATGAGGGAACAGGGACATAATGGCGGTAATATGAAGGAACAGGGACATAATGCCGGTAATATGAAGGAACAGGGACATAAAGCCGGTAATATGAAGGAACAGGGACATAATGCCTGTAATATGAAGGAACAGGGACATAATGCCGGTAATATGAAGGAACAGGGACATAAAGCCGGTAATATGAAGGAACAGGGACATAATGCCTGTAATATGAAGGAACAGGGACATAATGCCGGTAATATGAAGGAACAGGGACATAAAGCCGGTAATATGAAGGAACAGGGACATAAAGCCGGTAATATGAAGGAAGAGGCACATAATGCTGGTAAGATGAAGGAACAGGGACATAAAGCCGGTAATATGAAGGAACAGGGACATAAAGCCGGTAATATGAAGGAACAGGGACATACTGCCGGTAATATGAAGGAACCGGGACATAATGCCGGAAATATGAAGGAACAGGGACATAATGCCGGTAATATGAAGGAACAGGGACATAAAGCCGGTAATATGAAGGAACAGGGACATAATGCCTGTAATATGAAGGAACAGGGACATAATGCCGGTAATATGAAGGAACAGGGACATAAAGCCGGTAATATGAAGGAACAGGGACATAAAGCCGGTAATATGAAGGAAGAGGCACATAATGCTGGTAAGATGAAGGAACAGGGACATAAAGCCGGTAATATGAAGGAACAGGGACATAAAGCCGGTAATATGAAGGAACAGGGACATACTGCCGGTAATATGAAGGAACCGGGACATAATGCCGGAAATATGAAGGAACAGGGACATAATGCCAGTAATATGAAGGAACAGGGACATAATGCCTGTAATATGAAGGAACAGGGACATAATGCCGGTAATATGAAGGAACAGGGACATAATGCCGGTAATATGAAGGAATAGGACATAATGCCGGTAATATCAAGGAACAGGGACATAAAGCCGGTAATATGAAGGAAGAGGCACATAATGCTGGTAAGATGAAGGAACAGGGACATAATGCCGGTAATATGAAGGAACAGGGACATAATGCCGGTAATATGAAGGAACAGGGACATAATGCCGGTAATATGAAGGAACAGGGACATAATGCCGGTAATATGAAGGAACAGGGAAATAATGCCGGTCATATAAAGGAACGGGGACATAATGCCGGTAATATGAAGGAACGGGGACATAATGCAGGTAATATGAAGGAACAGGGAAATAAAGCCGGTAATAAGAAGGAAAAGGGACATAATGCCTGTAATATGAAGAAACAGGGACATAATGCCGGTAATATGAAGGAACAGGCACATAATGCTGGTAAGATGAGGGAACAGGGACATAATGCAGGTAATATAAAGGAACAGGGACATAATGCCGGTAATATGAAGGAACAGGGACATAATGCAGGTAATATAATGGAACAGGGACATAATGCCGGTAATAGGAAGGAACAGGGAAATAAAGCCGGTAATAAGAAGGAAAAGGGACATAATGCCTGTAATATGAAGAAACAGGGACATAATGCCGGTAATATGAAGGAACAGGCACATAATGCTGGTAAGATGAGGGAACAGGGACATAATGCAGGTAATATAAAGGAACAGGGACATAATGCCGGTAATATGAAGGAACAGGCACATAATGCCGGTAAGATGAAGGAACAGGGACATATTGCCGGTGATATGAAGGAACAGGGACATAATGCCTGTAATATGAAGGAACAGGGACATAATGCCTGTAATATGAAGGAACAGGGACATAATGCCGGTAATATGAAGGAACAGGCACATAATGCCGGTAATATGAAGGAACAGGGACATAATGCCGGTAATATGAAGGAACAGGGACATAATGCCTGTAATATGAAGAAACAGGGACATAATGCCGGTAATATGAAGGAAAAGGCACATAATGCTGGTAAGATGAGGGAACAGGGACATAATGCTGGTAATATGAAGGAACAGGGACATAATGCCGGTAATATGAAGAAATAAGGACATAATGCCGGTAATATGAAGGAACAGGGACATAATGCCGGTAATATGAAGAAATAAGGACATAATGCCGGTAATATGAAGGAACAGGGAAATAATGCCTGTAATATGAAGGAATAGGGACATAATGCCGGTAACATGAAGGAACAGGGACATAATGCCGGTAATATGCAGGAACAGGGAAATAATGCCTGTAATATGAAGGAATAGGGACATAATCCCTGTAATATGAAGGAACAGGGACATAATGCCGGTAATATGAGGGAACAGGGACATAATGGCGGTAATATGAAGGAACAGGGACATAATGCCGGTAATATGAAGGAACAGGGACATAATGCCGGTAAAATGAAGGAACAGGGACATAATGCCTGTAATATGATGGAACAGGGACATAATGCCGGTAATATGAAGGAACAGGGACACAATGCCGGTAATATGAAGGAACAGGGACATAATGCCGGAAATATGAAGGAACAGGGACATAATGCCAGTAATATGAAGGAACAGGAAAATAATGCATGTAATATGAAGGAACAGGGATATAATGCCGGTAATATGAAGGAACAGGGACATAAAGCCGGTAATATGAAGGAACAGGGACATACTGCCGGTAATATGAAGGAACAGGGACATAATGCCGGAAATATGAAGGAACAGGGACATAATGCCAGTAACATGAAGGAACAGGGACATAATGCATGTAATATGAGGGAACAGGGACATAATGCCGGTAATATGAAGGAACAGGGACATAATGCCGGTAATATGAAGGAACAGGGACATAATGCCGGTAATATGAAGAAATAAGGACATAATGCCGGTAATATGAAGGAACAGGGAAATAATGCCTGTAATATGAAGGAATAGGGACATAATGCCAGTAACATGAAGGAACAGGGACATAATGCCGGTAATATGCAGGAACAGGGATACAATGCCGGTAATATGAAGGAACAGGGAAATAATGCCTGTAATATGAAGGAATAGGGACATAATGCCTGTAATATGAAGGAACAGGGACATAATGCCGGTAATATGAGGGAACAGGGACATAATGCCGGTAATATGAAGGAACAGGGACATAATGCCGGTAATATGAAGGAATAAGGACATAATGCCGGTAATATGAAGGAACAGGGACATAATGCCTGTAATATGAAGGAACAGGGACATAATGCCTGTAATATGAAGGAATAGGGACATAATGCCTGTAATATGAAGGAACAGGGACATAATGCCGGTAATATGAGGGAACAGGGACATAATGCCGGTAATATGAAGGAACAGGTACATAATGCCGGTAATATGAAGGAATAAGGACATAATGCCGGTAATATGAAGGAACAGGGACATAATGCCTGTAATATGAAGGAACAGGGACATAATGCCGGTAATATGAAGGAACAGGGACATAATGCCGGAAATATGAAGGAACAGGGACATAATGCCAGTAATATGAAGGAACAGGAAAATAATGCATGTAATATGAAGGAACAGGGATATAATGCCGGTAATATGAAGGAACAGGGACATAAAGCAGGTAATATGAAGGAACAGGGACATACTGCCGGTAATATGAAGGAACAGGGACATAATGCCGGAAATATGAAGGAAAAGGGATATAATGCCGGTAATATGAAGGAACAGGGAAATAATGCCGGTAAGATGAGTGAACATGGACATAATGCCGGTAACATGAAGCAACAGGGACATAATGCCGGTAATATGCAGGAAAAGGGATATAATGCCGGTAATATGAAGGAACAGGGAAATAATGCCTGTAATGTGAAGGAATAGGGACATAATGCCTGTAATATGAAGGAACAGGGACATAATGCCGGTAATATGAGGGAACAGGGACATAATGCTGGTAATATGAAGGAACAGGGACATAATGCCGGTAATATGAAGGAATAAGGACACAATGCCGGTAATATGAAGGAACAGGGACATAATGCCTGTAATATGAAGGAACAGGGACATAATGCCTGTAATATGAAGGAACAGGGACATAATGCCGGAAATATGAAGGAACAGGGATATAATGCCGGTAATATGAAGGAACAGGGACATAATGCCGGTATTATGAAGGAACAGGGATATAATGCCGGTAATATGAAGGTACAGGGACATAAAGCCGGTAATATGAAGGAACAGGGACATACTGCCGGTAATATGAAGGAACAGGGACATAATGCCGGAAATATGAAGGAACAGGGACATAATGCCAGTAATATGAAGGAACAGGGACATAATGCCGGTAATATGAAGGAACAGGGACATAATGCCGGTAATATGAAGGAACAGGGACATAATGCCGGTAATATGAAGGAATAGGACATAATGCCTGTAATATGAAGGAACAGGCACATAATGCTGGTAAGATGAGCGAACAGGGACATAATGCCGGTGATATGAAGGAACAGGGACATAATGCCTGTAATATGCAGGAAAAGGGACATAATGCCTGTAATATGAAAAAAAAGGGACATAATGCCGGTAATATGAAGGAACAGGCACATAATGCTGGTAAGATGAGGGAACAGGGACATAATGCCGGTGATATGAAGGAACAGGGACATAATGCCTGTAATATGCAGGAACAGGGACATAATGCCTGTAATATGAAGGAACAGGGACATAATGCCGGTAATATGAAGGAACAGGGACATAATGCCTGTAATATGAAGAAACAGGGACATAATGCCGGTAATATGAAGGAACAGGCACATAATGCTGGTGAGATGAGGGAACAGGGACATAATGCCGGTAATATGAAGGAACAGGGACATAATGCCGGTAATATGAAGAAATAAGGGCATAATGCCGGTAATATAAAGGAACAGGGACATAATGCCTGTAATATGAAGGAATAGGGACATAATGCCGGTAATATGAAGGAACAGGGACATAATGCCTGTAATATGAAGGAATAGGGACATAATGCCGGTAACATGAAGGAATAGGGACATAATGCCGGTAATATGCAGGAACAGGGATATAATGCCGGTAATATGAAGGAACAGGGAAATAATGCCTGTAATATGAAGGAATAGGGACATAATGCCTGTAATATGAAGGAACAGGGATATAATGCCGGTAATATGAGGGAACAGGGACATAATGCCGGTAATATGAAGGAACAGGGACATAATGCCGGTAATATGAAGGAATAAGGACATAATGCCGGTAATATGAAGGAACAGGGACATAATGCCGGTAATATGAAGGAACAGGGACATAATGCCGGAAATATGAAGGAACAGGGACATAATGCCAGTAATATGAAGGAACAGGAAAATAATGGATGTAATATGAAGGAACAGGGACATAATGCCGGTAATATGAAGGAACAGGGACATAATGCTGGTAAGATGAGGGAACAGGGACATAATGCTGGTAAGATGAGGGAACAGGGACATAATGCCGGTGATATGAAGAAACAGGGACATAATGCCAGTAATATGAAGGAACAGGCACATAATGCTGGTAAGATGAGGGAACAGGGACATAATGCCGGTAATATGAAGGAACAGGGACATAAAGCCGGTAATGTGAAGGAACAGGGACATACTGCCGGTAATATGAAGGAACAGGGACATAATGCCGGAAATATGAAGGAACAGGGACATAATGCCAGTAATATGAAGGAACAGGGACATAATGTCTGTAATATGAAGGAACAGGGACATAATGCCGGAAATATGAAGGAACAGGGACATAATGCCAGTAATATGAAGGAACAGGAAAATAATGCCGGTAATATGAAGGAACAGGGACATAATTCCTGTAATATGAGGGAACAGGGACATAATGCCGGTAATATGAAGGAATAGGACATAATGCTGGTAATATGAAGGAACAGGGAAATAATGCCGGTAATATGAAGGAACAGGGATATAATGCCGGTAATATGAAGGAACAGGGACATAATGCCGGTAATATGAAGGAACAGGGAGGTAATGCCGGTAATATGAAGGAACAGGGACATAATGCCGGTAATATGAAGGAATAGGACATAATGCTGGTAATATGAAGGAACAGGGACATAATGCCGGTAATATGAAGGAACAGGGATATAATGCCGGTAATATGAAGGTACAGGAACATAAAGCCGGTAATGTGAAGGAACAGGGACATACTGCCGGTAATATGAAGGAACAGGGACATAATGCCGGAAATATGAAAGAACAGGGACATAATGGCAGTAATCTGAAGGAACAGGGACATAATGCATGTAATATGAGGGAACAGGGACATAATGCCGGTAATATGAAGGAATAGGACATAATGCCTGTAATATGAAGGAACAGGGACATAATGCCGGTAATATGAAGGAACAGGCACATAATGCTGGTAAGATGAGGGAACAGGGACATAATGCCGGTGATATGAAGGAACAGGGACATAATGCCGGTAATATGAAGGAACAGGCACATAATGCCTGTAATATGCAGGAACAGGGACATAATGCCGGTAATATGAAGGAACAGGGACATAATGCCTGTAATATGAAGAAACAGGGACATAATGCCGGTAATATGAAGTAACAGGCACATAATGCTGGTAAGATGAGGGAACAGGGACATAATGCCGGTAATATGAAGGAATAGGGACAGAATGCCGGTAACATGAAGGAACAGGGACATAATGCCGGTAATATGCAGGAACAGGGATATAATGCCGGTAATATGAAGGAACAGGGAAATAATGCCTGTCATATGAAGGAATAGGGACATAATGCCGGTAACATGAAGGAACAGGGACATAATGCCTGTAATATGAAGAAACAGGGACATAATGCCGGTAATATGAAGGAACAGGCACATAATGCTGGTAAGATGAGGGAACAGGGACATAATGGCGGTAATATGAAGGAACAGGGACATAATGCCTGTAATATGAAGGAAAAGGGACATAATGGCGGAAATATGAAGGAACAGGGACATAATGCCAGTAATATGAAGGAACAGGAAAAAAATGCATGTAATATGAAGGAACAGGGATATAATGCCGGTAATATGAAGGAACAAGGACATAAAGCCTGTAATATGAAGGAACAGGGACATACTGCCGGTAATATGAAGGAACAGGGACATAATGCTGGAAATATGAAGGAACAGGGACATAATGCTAGTAATATGAAGGAACAGTGACATAATGCATGTAATATGAAGGAACAGGGACAAAATGCCGGTAATATGAAGGAACAGTGACATAATGCATGTAATATGCAGGAACAGGGACATAATGCCGGTAATATGAAGGAACAGGGACATAATGCCTGTAATATGAAGAAACAGGGACATAATGCCGGTAATATGAAGGAACAGGGACATAATGCCGGTAATATGAAAAAATAAGGACATAATGCCGGTAATATGCAGGAACAGGGACATAATGCTGGTAATATGAAGGAACAGGGAAATAATGCCTGTAATATGAAGGAATAGGGACATAATGCCTGTAATATGAAGAAACAGGGACATAATACCGGTAATATGAAGGAACAGGCACATAATGCTGGTAAGATGAGGGAACAGGGACATAATGTCGGTAATATGCAGGAAAAGGGACATAATGCCTGTAATATGAAGGAACAGGGACATAATGCCGGTAATATGAAGGAACAGGGAAATAATTCCGGTAATAAGAAGGAAAAGGGACATAATGCCTGTAATATGAAGGAACAGGGACGTAATGGCTGTAATATGAAGGAACAGGGACGTAATGCCTGTAATATGAAGGAACAGGGACAAAATGCCGGTAATATGAATGAACAGGGACATAATGTCGGTAATATGCAGGAAAAGGGACATAATGCCTGTAATATGAAGGAACAGGGACATTATGAATGTAATATGAAGGAACAGGGACATAATGCCGGTAATAAGAAGGAAAAGGGACATAATGCCGGTAATATGAAGAAACAGGGACATAATGCCGGTAATATGAAGGAACAGGGACATAATGCCGGTAATATGAAGGAACAGGGACATAATATCGGTAATATGAAGGAACAGGGGCATAATGCCTGTAATATGAAGGAACAGGGACATAATGCCTGTAATATGCAGGAACAGTGACATAATGCCGGTAATATGAAGGAACAGGGACATAATGCCGGAAATATGAAGGAACAGGAAAATAATGCATGTAATATGAAGGAACAGGGACATAATGCCGGTAATATGAAGGAACAGGGACATAATGCCGGTTATATGAAGGAACAGGGACATAATGCCGGTAATATGAATGAACAGGGACATAATGTCGGTAATATGAAGGAACAGGGACATAATGCCGGTAATATGAAGGAATAGGGACATAATGCCTGTAATATGAAGGAACAGGGACATAATGCCGGTAATATGAAGGAACGGGGACATAATGCCTGTAATATGAAGTAACGGGGACATAATGCCGGTAATATGAAGGAATGGGGATATAGTGCCTGTAATATGAAGGAACAGGGACATAAGGCCTGTAATATGCAGGAACAGGGACATAATGCCGGTAATATGAAGGAACAGGGAAATAATGCCGGTAATATGAAGGAACAGGGAAATAATGCCTGTAATATGAAGGAACAGGGACATAATGCCGGCAATATGAAGGAACAGGGACGTAATGCCTGTAATATGAAGAAACAGGGACGTAATGCCGGTAATATGAAGGAACAGGGACATAATGCCTGTAATATAAAGGAACAGGGACATAATGCCGGTAATATGAAGGAACAGGGACATCATGCCTGTAAAATGAAGGAACAGGGACATAATGCCGGTAACATGAAGGAACAGGGACATAATGCCTGTAATATGAAAGAACAGGGACATAATGCCGGTAATATGAAGGAACGGGGATATAGTGCCTGTAATATGCAGGAACGGGTACATAATGCCTGTAATATGAAGGAACAGGGACATAATGCCTGTAATATGAAGGAACAGGGACATAATGCCTGTAATATGAAGGAACAGGGACACAATGCCGGTAATATGAAGGAACAGGGACATAATGCCTGTAATATGAAGGAACAGGGACATAATGCCGGTAATATGAAGGAACAGGGACATAAGGCCTGTAATATGAAGGAACAGGGACATAATGCCTTTAATATGAAGGAACAGGGAAATAATGGCGGTAATATAAAGGAACAGGGACAAAATGCCGGTAATATGAAAAAACAAGGACATAATGCCTGTAATATGAAGGAACAGGGACATAATGCCGGTAATATGAAGGAACAGGGACATAATGCCGGTAATATGAAGGAACAGGGAAATAATGGCGGTAATATAAAGGAACAGGGACAAAATGCCGGTAATATGAAGGAACAGGGACAAAATGCCAGTAATATGAAGGAACAGGGACAAAATGCCGGTATAATGAAGGGACAGGGACATAATGCCGGTAAGATGAGGGAACAGGGACATAATGCCGGTAATATGAAGGAACAGGGACATAATGCCGGTAATATTAAGGAACAGGGACATAATGCCGGTAAGATGAGGGAACAGGGATAAATTGCCGGTAATATGATGGAACAGGGACATAATGCCTGTAATATGAAGGAATAGGGACATAATTCCTGTAATATGAAGGAACAGGGACATAATGCCGGTAATATAAAGGAACAGGCACATAATGCCGGTAATATGAAGGAACAGGGACATAATGCCTGTATTATGAAGGAACAGGGACATAATGCCTGTATTATGAAGGAACAGGGACATAATGCCGGTAATATGAGGGAACAGTGAGATAATGCCGGTAAGATGAGGGAACAGGGACATAATGCCGGTAAGATGAGGAAACAGGGACGTAATGCCGATAATATGAAGGAGCCTGGACGTAATGCCGGTAATATGAAGGAACAGGGACATAATGCCGATAATATGAAGGAGCCTGGACATAATGCCTGTAATATGAAGGAACAGGGACATAATGCCTGTAATATGAAGGAACAACGACATAATGTCGGTGATATGAAGGAACAGGGACATAATGCCGGTAATATGAAGGAACAGGGACATAATGTCGGTGATATGAAGGAACAGGGACATAATGCCGGTAATATGAAGGAACAGGGACATAATGCCGGTAATATGAAGGAACAGGGACATAATGCCGGTAATATGAAGGAACAGGGACATAATGCCGGTAATATGAAGGAACAGGGACATAATGCCGGTAAGATGAAGGAACAGGGACATAATGCCGGTAATATGAAGGAACAGGGACATAATGACCCAAATATGAAGGAACAGGGACATAATGCCGGAAATATGAAGGAACAGGGACATAATGCCGGTAATATGAAGGAATAGGGACATAATGGCTGTAATATGAAGAAACAGGGACATAATGCCTGTAATATGCAGGAACAGGGACGTAATGCAGGTAATATGAAGGAACAGGGACATAATGCTGGTAAGATGAGGGAACAGGGACATAATGCCGGTAATATGAAGGAACAGGGACATAATGCCGGTAATATGAAGAAATAAGGACATAATGCCGGTAATATGAAGGAACAGGGAAATAATGCCTGTAATATGAAGGAATAGGGACATAATGGCGGTAACATGAAGGAACAGGGACATAATGCCGGTAATATGAAGGAACAGGGACATAATGCCTGTAATATGAAGGAACAGGGACATAATGCCGGAAATATGCAGGAACAGGGACATAATGCCTGTAATATGAAGGAACGGGGACATAATGCATGTAATATGAAGGAACAGGGATATAATGCCGGTAATATGAAGGAACAGGGACATAATGCCGGTAATATGAAGGAATAGGGACATAATGCCTGTAATAAGAAGGAACAGGGACATAATGCCGGTAATATGAAGGAACGGGGACATAATGCCGGAAATATGCAGGAACAGGGATATAATGCCGGTAATATGAAGGAACAGGGAAATAATGCCTGTAATATGAAGGAACAGGGACATAATGCCGGTAATATGAAGGAACAGGGACATAATGCCGGTAATATGAAGGAATAGGGACATAATGCCTGTAATATGAAGGAACTGGGACATAATGCCGGTAATATAAAGGAACAGGGACATAATGCCGGTAATATGAAGGAACAGGGACATAATGCCGGTAATATGAAGGAATAAGGACATAATGCCTGTAATATGAAGGAACAGGGACATAATGCCGGAAATATGAAGGAACAGGGACATAAAGCCGGTAATGTGAAGGAACAGGGACATACTGCCGGTAATATGAAGGAACAGGGACATAATGCCGGAAATATGAAGGAACAGGGTCATAATGCCAGTAATATGAAGGAACAGGGACATAATGCCTGTAATATGAAGGAACAGGGACATAATGCCGGAAATATGAAGGAACAGGGACATAATGCCAGTAATATGAAGGAACAGGAAAATAATGCCGGTAATATGAAGGAACAGGGACATAATGCCGGTAATATGAAGGAACAGGGACATACTGCCGGTAATATGAAGGAACAGGGATATAATGCCGATAATATGAAGGTACAGGGACATAAAGCCGGTAATGTGAAGGAACAGGGACATACTGCCGGTAATATGAAGGAACAGGGACATAATGCCGGAAATATGAAGGAACAGGGACATAATGGCAGTAATATGAAGGAACAGGGACATAATGCATGTAATATGAGGGAACAGGGACATAATGCCGCTAATATGAAGGAACAGGGAAATAATGCCTGTAATATGAAGGAATAGGGACATAATGCCGGTAACATGAAGGAACAGGGACATAATACCGGTAATATGCAGGAACAGGGACATAATACCGGTAATATGCAGGAACAGGGATATAATACCGGTAATATGCAGGAACAGGGACATAATGCCGGTAATATGAAGGAACAGGGACATAATGCCTGTAATATGAAGGAACAGGGACGTAATGCCTGTAATATGAAGGAACAGGGAAATAATGCCTGTAATATGAAGGAACAGGGACATAGTGCCTGTAATATGAAGGAACAGGGACATAATGCCGGTAATATGAAGGAACAGGGACATAATGCCTGTAATATGAAGGAACAGGGACATAATGCCGGTAATATGAAGGAACAGGGAAATAATGTCTGTAATATGAAGGAACGGGGACATAATGTCGGTAATATGAAGGAACGGGGACATAATGCCGGTAATATGAAGGAGCAGGGACATAATGCTGGTAATATGAAGAAACAGGGACATAATGCCTGTAATATGAAGGAGCAGGGACATAATGCTCGTAATATGAAGGAACGGACATATTGCCGGTAATATGAAGGAACAGGGACATAATGCCGGTAATATGAAGGAACAGGGAAATAATGCCTGTAATATGAAGAAACGGGGACATAATGCCGGTAATATGAAGGAACGGGGACATAATGCCGGTAATATGAAGGAGCAGGGACATAATGCTGGTAATATGAAGAAACAGGGACATAATGCCTGTAATATGAAGGAGCAGGGACATAATGCTCGTAATATGAAGGAACGGACATATTGCCGGTAATATGAAGGAACAGGGACATAATGCCTGTAATATGAAGGAACAGGGACATAATGCCGGTAATATGAAGGAACAGGGACATAATGCCGGTAATATGAAGGAACAGGGACATAATGCCTGTAATATGAAGGAACAGGGAAATAATGCCGGTAATATGAGGGAACAGGGACATAATGCCTGTAATATGAAGGAACAGGGACATAATGCCGGTAATATGAAGGAACAGGGACATAATGCCGGTAATATGAAGGAACGGGGACATAATGCCGGTAATATGAGGGAACAGGGACTTAATGCCTGTAATATGAAGGAACAGGGAAATAATGCCGGTAATATGAGGGAACAGGGACATAATGCCTGTAATATGAAGGAACAGGGACATAATACATGTAATATGAAGGAACAGGGACATAATGCCGGAAATATGAAGGAATAGGACATAATGCCTGTAATATGAAAGAACAGGGAGATAATGCCGGTAATATGAAGGAACAGGGACATAATGCCGGTAATATGAAGGAACAGGGACATAATGCCTGTAATATGAAGGAACAGGGACATAATGCCTGTAACGTGAAGGAACAGGGACATAATGCCGCTAATATGAAGGAACAGGGACATAATGCCTGTAATATGAAGGAATAGGGAAATAATGCCTGTAATATGAAGGAACAGGGACATAATGCCTGTAATATGAAGGAACAGGGACATAATGCCTGTAATATGAAGGAACAGGGAGATAATGCCTGTAATATGAAGGAACAGGGACATAATGCCTGTAATATGAAGGAACAGGGACATAATGCCGGTAATATGAAGGAACAGGGACATAATGCCGGTAATATGAAGGAACAGGGAAATAATGCCTGTAATATGAAGAAATAGGGACATAATGCCGGTAATATGAAGGAACAGGGATATAATGCTAGTAATATGAAGGAACGGGGACATAATGCCGGTAATATGAAGGAACAGGGACATAATGCCGGAAATATGAAGGAACAGCGACATAATGCCGGTAATATGAAGGAACAGGGATATAATGCCTGTAATATGAAGGAACAGGGACATAATGCCTGTAATGTGAAGGAACAGGGACATAATGCCGGTAATATGAAGGAACAGGGACATAATGCCGGTAATATGAAGGAACAGGGACATAATGCCGGTAATATGAAGGAACAGAGACATAATGCCTGTAATATGAAGGAACGGGGACATAATGCCGGTAATATGAAGGAACAGGGACATAATGCCTGTAATATGAAGGAACAGGGACATAATGCCTGTAATATGAAGGAATTGGACATAATGCCTGTAATGTGAAGGAACAGGGACATAATGCCGGTAATATGCAGGAACAGTGACATAATGCCGGTAATATGAAGGAACAGGGACATAATGCCTGTAATATGCAGGAACAGGGACATAATGCTGGTAATATGAAGGAACAGGGACATAATGCCGGTAATATGAAGGAACAGGGACATAAAGCCGGTAATATGAAGGAACAGGGACATAATGCCGGTAATATGAAGGAACAGGGACATAAAGCCGGTAATATGAAGGAACAGGGACATAATGCCTGTAATATGAGGGAGCAGGGACGTAATGCCGGTAATATGAAGGAACAGGGACATAATGCATGTAATATGAAGGAACAGGGACATAATGTCGGTAATATGCAGGAACAGGGACATAATGCCGGTAATATGAAGGAACAGGGACATAAAGCCGGTAATTTGAAGGAACAGGGACATAATGCCTGTAATATGAAGGAGCAGGGACATAATGCCGGTAATATGAAGGAACAGGGACATAAAGCCGGTAATATGAAGGAACAGGGACATAATGCCTGTAATATGAGAGAGCAGGGACGTAATGCCGGTAATATGAAGGAACAGGGACATAATGCATGTAATATGAAGGAACAGGGACATAATGTCGGTAATATGCAGGAGCAGGGACATAATGCCGGTAATATGAAGGAACAGGGACATAAAGCCGGTAATATGAAGGAACAGGGACATAATGCCTGTAATATGAGGGAGCAGGGACGTAATGCCGGTAATATGAAGGAACAGGGACATAATGCATGTAATATGAAGGAACAGGGACATAATGTCGGTAATATGCAGGAACAGTGACATAATGCCGGTAATATGAAGGAACAGGGACATAATGCCTGTAATATGAAGGAACAGGGACATAATGCCGGTAATATGCAGGAACAGGGACATAATGCCGGTAATATGAAGGAACAGGGACATAATGCCGGTAATATGAAGGATCAGGGACATAATGCCGGTAATATGAAGGAACAGGGACATAATGCATGTAATATGAAGGAACAGGGACATAATGCCGGTAATATGAGGGAGCAGGGACATAATGCCGGTAATATGAAGGAACAGGGACATAATGCCGGTAATATGAAGGAACAGGGACATAATGTCGGTAATATGCAGGAACAGGGACATAATGCCTGTAATATGAAGGAACAGGGACATAATGCCGGAAATATGAAGGAACAGGGACATAATGCCAGTAATATGAAGGAACAGTGACATAATGCATGTAATATGAGGGAACAGGGACATAATGCCGGTGATATGAAGGAACAGGGACATAATGCCAGTAATATGAAGGTACAGGCACATAATGCCTGTAATATGCAGGAACAGGGACATAATGCCGGTAATATGAAGGAACAGGGACATAATGCGTGTAATATGAAGAAACAGGGACATAATGCCGGTAATATGAAGGAAAAGGCACATAATGCTGGTAAGATGAGGGAACAGGGACATAATGCCGGTAATATAAAGGAACAGGGACATAATGCCGGTAATATGAAGAAATAAGGACATAATGCCGGTAATATGAAGGAACAGGGAAATAATGCCTGTAATATGAAGGAATAGGGACATAATGCCGGTAACATGAAGGAACAGGGACATAATGCCGGTAATATGCAGGAACAGGGACATAATGCCGGTAATATGAAGGAACAGGGAAATAATGCCTGTAATATGAAGGAATAGGGACATAATGCCTGTAATATGAAGGAACAGGGACATAATGCCGGTAATATGAGGGAACAGGGACATAATGGCGGTAATATGAAGGAACAGGGACATAATGCCGGTAATATGAAGGAATAAGGACATAATGCCGGTAATATGAAGGAACAGGGACATAATGCCTGTAATATGAAGGAACAGGGACATAATGCCGGTAATATGAAGGAACAGGGACATAAAGCCGGTAATATGAAGGAACAGGGACATAAAGCCGGTAATATGAAGGAAGAGGCACATAATGCTGGTAAGATGAAGGAACAGGGACATAATGCCGGTAATATGAAGGAACAGGGACATAAAGCCGGTAATATGAAGGAACAGGGACATACTGCCGGTAATATGAAGGAACCGGGACATAATGCCGGAAATATGAAGGAACAGGGACATAATGCCAGTAATATGAAGGAACAGGGACATAATGCCTGTAATATGAAGTAACAGGGACATAATGCCGGTAATATGAAGGAACAGGGACATAATGCCGGTAATATGAAGGAATAGGACATAATGCCGGTAATATCAAGGAACAGGGACATAATGCCGGTAATATGAAGGAAGAGGCACATAATGCTGGTAAGATGAAGGAACAGGGACATAATGCCGGTAATATGAAGGAACAGGGACATAATGCCGGTAATATGAAGGAACAGGGACATAATGCCTGTAATATGAAGAAACAGGGACATAATGCCGGTAATATGAAGGAACAGGCACATAATGCTGGTAAGATGAGGGAACAGGGACATAATGCAGGTAATATAAAGGAACAGGGACATAATGCCGGTAATATGAAGGAACAGGGACATAATGCCAGTAATATGAAGGAACAGGGACATAATGCATGTAATATGAGGGAACAGGGACATAATGCCGGTAATATGAAGGAACAGGGACATAATGCCGGTAATATGAAGGAATAGGACATAATGCCTGTAATATGAAGGAACAGGGACATAATGCGTGTAATATGAAGAAACAGGGACATAATGCCGGTAATATGAAGGAACAGGCACATAATGCTGGTAAGATGAGGGAACAGGGACATAATGCAGGTAATATAAAGGAACAGGGACATAATGCCGGTAATATGAAGGAACAGGGACATAATGCAGGTAATATAAAGGAACAGGGACATAATGCCGGTAATAGGAAGGAACAGGGAAATAAAGCCGGTAATAAGAAGGAAAAGGGACATAATGCCTGTAATATGAAGAAACAGGGACATAATGCCGGTAATATGAAGGAACAGGCACATAATGCTGGTAAGATGAGGGAACAGGGACATAATGCAGGTAATATAAAGGAACAGGGACATAATGCCGGTAATATGAAGGAACAGGGACATAATGCCAGTAATATGAAGGAACAGGGACATAATGCATGTAATATGAGGGAACAGGGACATAATGCCGGTAATATGAAGGAACAGGGACATAATGCCGGTAATATGAAGGAATAGGACATAATGCCTGTAATATGAAGGAACAGGGACATAATGCCGGTAATATGAAGGAACAGGCACATAATGCCGGTAAGATGAAGGAACAGGGACATATTGCCGGTGATATGAAGGAACAGGGACATAATGCCTGTAATATGAAGGAACAGGGACATAATGCCTGTAATATGAAGGAACAGGGACATAATGCCGGTAATATGAAGGAACAGGCACATAATGCCGGTAATATGAAGGAACAGGGACATAATGCCGGTAATATGAAGGAACAGGGACATAATGCCTGTAATATGAAGAAACAGGGACATAATGCCGGTAATATGAAGGAAAAGGCACATAATGCTGGTAAGATGAGGGAACAGGGACATAATGCCGGTAATATGAAGGAACAGGGACATAATGCCGGTAATATGAAGAAATAAGGACATAATGCCGGTAATATGAAGGAACAGGGAAATAATGCCTGTAATATGAAGGAATAGGGACATAATGCCGGTAACATGAAGGAACAGGGACATAATGCCGGTAATATGCAGGAACAGGGATATAATGCCGGTAATATGAAGGAACAAGGAAATAATGCCTGTAATATGAAGGAATAGGGACATAATCCCTGTAATATGAAGGAACAGGGACATAATGCCGGTAATATGAGGGAACAGGGACATAATGGCGGTAATATGAAGGAACAGGGACATAATGCCGGTAATATGAAGGAACAGGGACATAATGCCGGTAATATGAAGGAACAGGGACATAATGCCTGTAATATGAAGGAACAGGGACATAATGCCGGTAATATGAAGGAACAGGGACACAATGCCGGTAATATGAAGGAACAGGGACATAATGCCGGAAATATGAAGGAACAGGGACATAATGCCAGTAATATGAAGGAACAGGAAAATAATGCATGTAATATGAAGGAACAGGGATATAATGCCGGTAATATGAAGGAACAGGGACATAAAGCCGGTAATATGAAGGAACAGGGACATACTGCCGGTAATATGAAGAAACAGGGACATAATGCCGGAAATATGAAGGAACAGGGACATAATGCCAGTAACATGAAGGAACAGGGACATAATGCATGTAATATGAGGGAACAGGGACATAATGCCGGTAATATGAAGGAACAGGGACATAATGCCGGTAATATGAAGGAACAGGGACATAATGCCGGTAATATGAAGAAATAAGGACATAATGCCGGTAATATGAAGGAACAGGGAAATAATGCCTGTAATATGAAGGAATAGGGACATAATGCCAGTAACATGAAGGAACAGGGACATAATGGCGGTAATATGCAGGAACAGGGATACAATGCCGGTAATATGAAGGAACAGGGAAATAATGCCTGTAATATGAAGGAATAGGGACATAATGCCTGTAATATGAAGGAACAGGGACATAATGCCGGTAATATGAGGGAACAGGGACATAATGCCGGTAATATGAAGGAACAGGGACATAATGCCGGTAATATGAAGGAATAAGGACATAATGCCGGTAATATGAAGGAACAGGGACATAATGCCTGTAATATGAAGGAACAGGGACATAATGCCTGTAATATGAAGGAATAGGGACATAATGCCTGTAATATGAAGGAACAGGGACATAATGCCGGTAATATGAGGGAACAGGGACATAATGCCGGTAATATGAAGGAACAGGTACATAATGCCGGTAATATGAAGGAATAAGGACATAATGCCGGTAATATGAAGGAACAGGGACATAATGCCTGTAATATGAAGGAACAGGGACATAATGCCTGTAATATGAAGGAACAGGGACATAATGCCTGTAATATGAAGGAACAGGGACATAATGCCGGAAATATGAAGGAACAGGAAAATAATGCATGTAATATGAAGGAACAGGGATATAATGCCGGTAATATGAAGGTACAGGGACATAAAGCCGGTAATATGAAGGAACAGGGACATACTGCCGGTAATATGAAGGAACAGGGACATAATGCCGGAAATATGAAGGAACAGGGACATAATGCCAGTAATATGAAGGAACAGGGACATAATGCCGGTAATATGAAGGAACAGGGACATAATGCCGGTAATATGAAGGAACAGGGACATAATGCCGGTAATATGAAGGAATAGGACATAATGCCTGTAATATGAAGGAACAGGCACATAATGCTGGTAAGATGAGCGAACAGGGACATAATGCCGGTGATATGAAGGAACAGGGACATAATGCCTGTAATATGCAGGAAAAGGGACATAATGCCTGTAATATGAAAAAAAAGGGACATAATGCCGGTAATATGAAGGAACAGGCACATAATGCTGGTAAGATGAGGGAACAGGGACATAATGCCGGTGATATGAAGGAACAGGGACATAATGCCTGTAATATGCAGGAAAAGGGACATAATGCCTGTAATATGAAAAAAAAGGGACATAATGCCGGTAATATGAAGGAACAGGCACATAATGCTGGTAAGATGAGGGAACAGGGACATAATGCCGGTGATATGAAGGAACAGGGACATAATGCCAGTAATATGAAGGTACAGGCACATAATGCCTGTAATATGCAGGAACAGGGACATAATGCCGGTAATATGAAGGAACAGGGACATAATGCGTGTAATATGAAGAAACAGGGACATAATGCCGGTAATATGAAGGAGAAGGCACATAATGCTGGTAAGATGAGGGAACAGGGACATAATGCCGGTAATATAAAGGAACAGGGACATAATGCCGGTAATATGAAGAAATAAGGACATAATGCCGGTAATATGAAGGAACAGGGAAATAATGCCTGTAATATGAAGGAATAGGGACATAATGCCGGTAACATGAAGGAACAGGGACATAATGCCGGTAATATGCAGGAACAGGGACATAATGCCGGTAATATGAAGGAACAGGGAAATAATGCCTGTAATATGAAGGAATAGGGACATAATGCCTGTAATATGAAGGAACAGGGACATATGCCGGTAATATGAGGGAACAGGGACATAATGGCGGTAATATGAAGGAACAGGGACATAATGCCGGTAATATGAAGGAACAGGGACATAAAGCCGGTAATATGAAGGAACAGGGACATAATGCCTGTAATATGAAGGAACAGGGACATAATGCCGGTAATATGAAGGAACAGGGACATAAAGCCGGTAATATGAAGGAACAGGGACATAAAGCCGGTAATATGAAGGAAGAGGCACATAATGCTGGTAAGATGAAGGAACAGGGACATAATGCCGGTAATATGAAGGAACAGGGACATAAAGCCGGTAATATGAAGGAACAGGGACATACTGCCGGTAATATGAAGGAACCGGGACATAATGCCGGAAATATGAAGGAACAGGGACATAATGCCAGTAATATGAAGGAACAGGGACATAATGCCTGTAATATGAAGGAACAGGGACATAATGCCGGTAATATGAAGGAACAGGGACATAATGCCGGTAATATGAAGGAATAGGACATAATGCCGGTAATATCAAGGAACAGGGACATAAAGCCGGTAATATGAAGGAAGAGGCACATAATGCTGGTAAGATGAAGGAACAGGGACATAATGCCGGTAATATGAAGGAACAGGGACATAATGCCGGTAATATGAAGGAACAGGGACATAATGCCGGTAATATGAAGGAACAGGGACATAATGCCGGTAATATGAAGGAACAGGGAAATAATGCCGGTCATATAAAGGAACGGGGACATAATGCCGGTAATATGAAGGAACGGGGACATAATGCAGGTAATATGAAGGAACAGGGAAATAAAGCCGGTAATAAGAAGGAAAAGGGACATAATGCCTGTAATATGAAGAAACAGGGACATAATGCCGGTAATATGAAGGAACAGGCACATAATGCTGGTAAGATGAGGGAACAGGGACATAATGCAGGTAATATAAAGGAACAGGGACATAATGCCGGTAATATGAAGGAACAGGGACATAATGCAGGTAATATAATGGAACAGGGACATAATGCCGGTAATAGGAAGGAACAGGGAAATAAAGCCGGTAATAAGAAGGAAAAGGGACATAATGCCTGTAATATGAAGAAACAGGGACATAATGCCGGTAATATGAAGGAACAGGCACATAATGCTGGTAAGATGAGGGAACAGGGACATAATGCAGGTAATATAAAGGAACAGGGACATAATGCCGGTAATATGAAGGAACAGGCACATAATGCCGGTAAGATGAAGGAACAGGGACATATTGCCGGTGATATGAAGGAACAGGGACATAATGCCTGTAATATGAAGGAACAGGGACATAATGCCTGTAATATGAAGGAACAGGGACATAATGCCGGTAATATGAAGGAACAGGCACATAATGCCGGTAATATGAAGGAACAGGGACATAATGCCGGTAATATGAAGGAACAGGGACATAATGCCGGTAATATGAAGGAAAAGGCACATAATGCTGGTAAGATGAGGGAACAGGGACATAATGCCGGTAATATGAAGGAACAGGGACATAATGCCGGTAATATGAAGAAATAAGGACATAATGCCGGTAATATGAAGGAACAGGGACATAATGCCGGTAATATGAAGAAATAAGGACATAATGCCGGTAATATGAAGGAACAGGGAAATAATGCCTGTAATATGAAGGAATAGGGACATAATGCCGGTAACATGAAGGAACAGGGACATAATGCCGGTAATATGCAGGAACAGGGATATAATGCCGGTAATATGAAGGAACAAGGAAATAATGCCTGTAATATGAAGGAATAGGGACATAATCCCTGTAATATGAAGGAACAGGGACATAATGCCGGTAATATGAGGGAACAGGGACATAATGGCGGTAATATGAAGGAACAGGGACATAATGCCGGTAATATGAAGGAACAGGGACATAATGCCGGTAAAATGAAGGAACAGGGACATAATGCCTGTAATATGATGGAACAGGGACATAATGCCGGTAATATGAAGGAACAGGGACACAATGCCGGTAATATGAAGGAACAGGGACATAATGCCGGAAATATGAAGGAACAGGGACATAATGCCAGTAATATGAAGGAACAGGAAAATAATGCATGTAATATGAAGGAACAGGGATATAATGCCGGTAATATGAAGGAACAGGGACATAAAGCCGGTAATATGAAGGAACAGGGACATACTGCCGGTAATATGAAGGAACAGGGACATAATGCCGGAAATATGAAGGAACAGGGACATAATGCCAGTAACATGAAGGAACAGGGACATAATGCATGTAATATGAGGGAACAGGGACATAATGCCGGTAATATGAAGGAACAGGGACATAATGCCGGTAATATGAAGGAACAGGGACATAATGCCGGTAATATGAAGAAATAAGGACATAATGCCGGTAATATGAAGGAACAGGGAAATAATGCCTGTAATATGAAGGAATAGGGACATAATGCCAGTAACATGAAGGAACAGGGACATAATGCCGGTAATATGCAGGAACAGGGATACAATGCCGGTAATATGAAGGAACAGGGAAATAATGCCTGTAATATGAAGGAATAGGGACATAATGCCTGTAATATGAAGGAACAGGGACATAATGCCGGTAATATGAGGGAACAGGGACATAATGCCGGTAATATGAAGGAACAGGGACATAATGCCGGTAATATGAAGGAATAAGGACATAATGCCGGTAATATGAAGGAACAGGGACATAATGCCTGTAATATGAAGGAACAGGGACATAATGCCTGTAATATGAAGGAATAGGGACATAATGCCTGTAATATGAAGGAACAGGGACATAATGCCGGTAATATGAGGGAACAGGGACATAATGCCGGTAATATGAAGGAACAGGTACATAATGCCGGTAATATGAAGGAATAAGGACATAATGCCGGTAATATGAAGGAACAGGGACATAATGCCTGTAATATGAAGGAACAGGGACATAATGCCGGTAATATGAAGGAACAGGGACATAATGCCGGAAATATGAAGGAACAGGGACATAATGCCAGTAATATGAAGGAACAGGAAAATAATGCATGTAATATGAAGGAACAGGGATATAATGCCGGTAATATGAAGGAACAGGGACATAAAGCAGGTAATATGAAGGAACAGGGACATACTGCCGGTAATATGAAGGAACAGGGACATAATGCCGGAAATATGAAGGAAAAGGGATATAATGCCGGTAATATGAAGGAACAGGGAAATAATGCCGGTAAGATGAGTGAACAGGGACATAATGCCGGTAACATGAAGCAACAGGGACATAATGCCGGTAATATGCAGGAAAAGGGATATAATGCCGGTAATATGAAGGAACAGGGAAATAATGCCTGTAATGTGAAGGAATAGGGACATAATGCCTGTAATATGAAGGAACAGGGACATAATGCCGGTAATATGAGGGAACAGGGACATAATGCTGGTAATATGAAGGAACAGGGACATAATGCCGGTAATATGAAGGAATAAGGACACAATGCCGGTAATATGAAGGAACAGGGACATAATGCCTGTAATATGAAGGAACAGGGACATAATGCCTGTAATATGAAGGAACAGGGACATAATGCCGGAAATATGAAGGAACAGGGATATAATGCCGGTAATATGAAGGAACAGGGACATAATGCCGGTATTATGAAGGAACAGGGATATAATGCCGGTAATATGAAGGTACAGGGACATAAAGCCGGTAATATGAAGGAACAGGGACATACTGCCGGTAATATGAAGGAACAGGGACATAATGCCGGAAATATGAAGGAACAGGAACATAATGCCAGTAATATGAAGGAACAGGGACATAATGCCGGTAATATGAAGGAACAGGGACATAATGCCGGTAATATGAAGGAACAGGGACATAATGCCGGTAATATGAAGGAATAGGACATAATGCCTGTAATATGAAGGAACAGGCACATAATGCTGGTAAGATGAGCGAACAGGGACATAATGCCGGTGATATGAAGGAACAGGGACATAATGCCTGTAATATGCAGGAAAAGGGACATAATGCCTGTAATATGAAAAAAAAGGGACATAATGCCGGTAATATGAAGGAACAGGCACATAATGCTGGTAAGATGAGGGAACAGGGACATAATGCCGGTGATATGAAGGAACAGGGACATAATGCCTGTAATATGCAGGAACAGGGACATAATGCCTGTAATATGAAGGAACAGGGACATAATGCCGGTAATATGAAGGAACAGGCACATAATGCTGGTGAGATGAGGGAACAGGGACATAATGCCGGTAATATGAAGGAACAGGGACATAATGCCGGTAATATGAAGAAATAAGGGCATAATGCCGGTAATATGAAGGAACAGGGACATAATGCCTGTAATATGAAGGAATAGGGACATAATGCCGGTAATATGAAGGAACAGGGACATAATGCCTGTAATATGAAGGAATAGGGACATAATGCCGGTAACATGAAGGAATAGGGACATAATGCCGGTAATATGCAGGAACAGGGATATAATGCCGGTAATATGAAGGAACAGGGAAATAATGCCTGTAATATGAAGGAATAGGGACATAATGCCTGTAATATGAAGGAACAGGGACATAATGCCGGTAATATGAGGGAACAGGGACATAATGCCGGTAATATGAAGGAACAGGGACATAATGCCGGTAATATGAAGGAATAAGGACATAATGCCGGTAATATGAAGGAACAGGGACATAATGCCGGTAATATGAAGGAACAGGGACATAATGCCGGAAATATGAAGGAACAGGGACATAATGCCAGTAATATGAAGGAACAGGAAAATAATGGATGTAATATGAAGGAACAGGGACATAATGCCGGTAATATGAAGGAACAGGGACATAATGCTGGTAAGATGAGGGAACAGGGACATAATGCTGGTAAGATGAGGGAACAGGGACATAATGCCGGTGATATGAAGAAACAGGGACATAATGCCAGTAATATGAAGGAACAGGCACATAATGCTGGTAAGATGAGGGAACAGGGACATAATGCCGGTAATATGAAGGAACAGGGACATAAAGCCGGTAATGTGAAGGAACAGGGACATACTGCCGGTAATATGAAGGAACAGGGACATAATGCCGGAAATATGAAGGAACAGGGACATAATGCCAGTAATATGAAGGAACAGGGACATAATGTCTGTAATATGAAGGAACAGGGACATAATGCCGGAAATATGAAGGAACAGGGACATAATGCCAGTAATATGAAGGAACAGGAAAATAATGCATGTAATATGAAGGAACAGGGATATAATGCCGGTAATATGAAGGTACAGGAACATAAAGCCGGTAATGTGAAGGAACAGGGACATAATGGCAGTAATCTGAAGGAACAGGGACATAATGCATGTAATATGAGGGAACAGGGACATAATGCCGGTAATATGAAGGAATAGGACATAATGCCTGTAATATGAAGGAACAGGGACATAATGCCGGTAATATGAAGGAACAGGCACATAATGCTGGTAAGATGAGGGAACAGGGACATAATGCCGGTGATATGAAGGAACAGGGACATAATGCCGGTAATATGAAGGAACAGGCACATAATGCCTGTAATATGCAGGAACAGGGACATAATGCCGGTAATATGAAGGAACAGGGACATAATGCCTGTAATATGAAGAAACAGGGACATAATGCCGGTAATATGAAGTAACAGGCACATAATGCTGGTAAGATGAGGGAACAGGGACATAATGCCGGTAATATGAAGGAATAGGGACAGAATGCCGGTAACATGAAGGAACAGGGACATAATGCCGGTAATATGCAGGAACAGGGATATAATGCCGGTAATATGAAGGAACAGGGAAATAATGCCTGTCATATGAAGGAATAGGGACATAATGCCGGTAACATGAAGGAACAGGGACATAATGCCTGTAATATGAAGAAACAGGGACATAATTCCGGTAATATGAAGGAACAGGCACATAATGCTGGTAAGATGAGGGAACAGGGACATAATGGCGGTAATATGAAGGAACAGGGACATAATGCCTGTAATATGAAGGAAAAGGGACATAATGGCGGAAATATGAAGGAACAGGGACATAATGCCAGTAATATGAAGGAACAGGAAAAAAATGCATGTAATATGAAGGAACAGGGATATAATGCCGGTAATATGAAGGAACAAGGACATAAAGCCTGTAATATGAAGGAACAGGGACATACTGCCGGTAATATGAAGGAACAGGGACATAATGCTGGAAATATGAAGGAACAGGGACATAATGCTAGTAATATGAAGGAACAGTGACATAATGCTAGTAATATGAAGGAACAGTGACATAATGCATGTAATATGAAGGAACAGGGACAAAATGCCGGTAATATGAAGGAACAGTGACATAATGCATGTAATATGCAGGAACAGGGACATAATGCCGGTAATATGAAGGAACAGGGACATAATGCCTGTAATATGAAGAAACAGGGACATAATGCCGGTAATATGAAGGAACAGGGACATAATGCCGGTAATATGAAAAAATAAGGACATAATGCCGGTAATATGCAGGAACAGGGACATAATGCTGGTAATATGAAGGAACAGGGAAATAATGCCTGTAATATGAAGGAATAGGGACATAATGCCTGTAATATGAAGAAACAGGGACATAATACCGGTAATATGAAGGAACAGGCACATAATGCTGGTAAGATGAGGGAACAGGGACATAATGTCGGTAATATGCAGGAAAAGGGACATAATGCCTGTAATATGAAGGAACAGGGACATAATGCCGGTAATATGAAGGAACAGGGAAATAATTCCGGTAATAAGAAGGAAAAGGGACATAATGCCTGTAATATGAAGGAACAGGGACGTAATGGCTGTAATATGAAGGAACAGGGACGTAATGCCTGTAATATGAAGGAACAGGGACAAAATGCCGGTAATATGAATGAACAGGGACATAATGTCGGTAATATGCAGGAAAAGGGACATAATGCCTGTAATATGAAGGAACAGGGACATTATGAATGTAATATGAAGGAACAGGGACATAATGCCGGTAATAAGAAGGAAAAGGGACATAATGCCGGTAATATGAAGAAACAGGGACATAATGCCGGTAATATGAAGGAACAGGGACATAATGCCGGTAATATGAAGGAACAGGGACATAATATCGGTAATATGAAGGAACAGGGGCATAATGCCTGTAATATGAAGGAACAGGGACATAATGCCGGAAATATGAATTAATAGGGACATAATGCCAGTAATATGAAGGAACAGGAAAATAATGCATGTAATATGAAGGAACAGGGACATAATGCCGGTAATATGAAGGAACAGGGACATAATGCCGGTTATATGAAGGAACAGGGACATAATGCCGGTAATATGAAGGAATAGGGACATAATGCCTGTAATATGAAGGAACAGGGACATAATGCCGGTAATATGAAGGAACGGGGACATAATGCCTGTAATATGAAGTAACGGGGACATAATGCCGGTAATATGAAGGAATGGGGATATAGTGCCTGTAATATGAAGGAACAGGGACATAAGGCCTGTAATATGCAGGAACAGGGACATAATGCCGGTAATATGAAGGAACAGGGAAATAATGCCGGTAATATGAAGGAACAGGGAAATAATGCCTGTAATATGAAGGAACAGGGACATAATGCCGGCAATATGAAGGAACAGGGACATCATGCCTGTAAAATGAAGGAACAGGGACATAATGCCGGTAACATGAAGGAACAGGGACATAATGCCTGTAATATGAAAGAACAGGGACATAATGCCGGTAATATGAAGGAACGGGGATATAGTGCCTGTAATATGCAGGAACGGGTACATAATGCCTGTAATATGAAGGAACAGGGACATAATGCCTGTAATATGAAGGAACAGGGACATAATGCCTGTAATATGAAGGAACAGGGACACAATGCCGGTAATATGAAGGAACAGGGACATAATGCCTGTAATATGAAGGAACAGGGACATAATGCCGGTAATATGAAGGAACAGGGACATAAGGCCTGTAATATGAAGGAACAGGGACATAATGCCGGTAATATGAAGGAACAGGGAAATAATGGCGGTAATATAAAGGAACAGGGACAAAATGCCGGTAATATGAAAAAACAAGGACATAATGCCTGTAATATGAAGGAACAGGGACATAATGCCGGTAATATGAAGGAACAGGGACATAATGCCGGTAATATGAAGGAACAGGGAAATAATGGCGGTAATATAAAGGAACAGGGACAAAATGCCGGTAATATGAAGGAACAGGGACAAAATGCCAGTAATATGAAGGAACAGGGACAAAATGCCGGTATAATGAAGGGACAGGGACATAATGCCGGTAAGATGAGGGAACAGGGACATAATGCCGGTAATATGAAGGAACAGGGACATAATGCCGGTAATATTAAGGAACAGGGACATAATGCCGGTAAGATGAGGGAACAGGGATAAATTGCCGGTAATATGATGGAACAGGGACATAATGCCTGTAATATGAAGGAATAGGGACATAATTCCTGTAATATGAAGGAACAGGGACATAATGCCGGTAATATAAAGGAACAGGCACATAATGCCGGTAATATGAAGGAACAGGGACATAATGCCTGTATTATGAAGGAACAGGGACATAATGCCTGTATTATGAAGGAACAGGGACATAATGCCGGTAATATGAGGGAACAGTGAGATAATGCCGGTAAGATGAGGGAACAGGGACATAATGCCGGTAAGATGAGGAAACAGGGACGTAATGCCGATAATATGAAGGAGCCTGGACGTAATGCCGGTAATATGAAGGAACAGGGACATAATGCCGATAATATGAAGGAGCCTGGACATAATGCCTGTAATATGAAGGAACAGGGACATAATGCCTGTAATATGAAGGAACAACGACATAATGTCGGTGATATGAAGGAACAGGGACATAATGCCGGTAATATGAAGGAACAGGGACATAATGTCGGTGATATGAAGGAACAGGGACATAATGCCGGTAATATGAAGGAACAGGGACATAATGCCGGTAATATGAAGGAACAGGGACATAATGCCGGTAATATGAAGGAACAGGGACATAATGCCGGTAATATGAAGGAACAGGGACATAATGCCGGTAAGATGAAGGAACAGGGACATAATGCCGGTAATATGAAGGAACAGGGACATAATGACCCAAATATGAAGGAACAGGGACATAATGCCGGAAATATGAAGGAACAGGGACATAATGCCGGTAATATGAAGGAATAGGGACATAATGGCTGTAATATGAAGAAACAGGGACATAATGCCTGTAATATGCAGGAACAGGGACGTAATGCAGGTAATATGAAGGAACAGGGACATAATGCTGGTAAGATGAGGGAACAGGGACATAATGCCGGTAATATGAAGGAACAGGGACATAATGCCGGTAATATGAAGAAATAAGGACATAATGCCGGTAATATGAAGGAACAGGGAAATAATGCCTGTAATATGAAGGAATAGGGACATAATGGCGGTAACATGAAGGAACAGGGACATAATGCCGGTAATATGAAGGAACAGGGACATAATGCCTGTAATATGAAGGAACAGGGACATAATGCCGGAAATATGCAGGAACAGGGATATAATGCCGGTAATATGCAGGAACAGGGATATAATGCCGGTAATATGAAGGAACAGGGAAATAATGCCTGTAATATGAAGGAATAGGGACATAATGCCTGTAATAAGAAGGAACAGGGACATAATGCCGGTAATATGAAGGAACGGGGACATAATGCCGGAAATATGCAGGAACAGGGATATAATGCCGGTAATATGAAGGAACAGGGAAATAATGCCTGTAATATGAAGGAACAGGGACATAATGCCGGTAATATGAAGGAACAGGGACATAATGCCGGTAATATGAAGGAATAGGGACATAATGCCTGTAATATGAAGGAACAGGGACATAATGCCGGAAATATGAAGGAACAGGGACATAAAGCCGGTAATGTGAAGGAACAGGGACATACTGCCGGTAATATGAAGGAACAGGGACATAATGCCGGAAATATGAAGGAATAGGGTCATAATGCCAGTAATATGAAGGAACAGGGACATAATGCCTGTAATATGAAGGAACAGGGACATAATGCCGGAAATATGAAGGAACAGGGACATAATGCCAGTAATATGAAGGAACAGGAAAATAATGCCGGTAATATGAAGGAACAGGGACATAATGCCGGTAATATGAAGGAACAGGGACATACTGCCGGTAATATGAAGGAACAGGGATATAATGCCGATAATATGAAGGTACAGGGACATAAAGCCGGTAATGTGAAGGAACAGGGACATACTGCCGGTAATATGAAGGAACAGGGACATAATGCCGGAAATATGAAGGAACAGGGACATAATGGCAGTAATATGAAGGAACAGGGACATAATGCATGTAATATGAGGGAACAGGGACATAATGCCGCTAATATGAAGGAACAGGGAAATAATGCCTGTAATATGAAGGAATAGGGACATAATGCCGGTAACATGAAGGAACAGGGACATAATACCGGTAATATGCAGGAACAGGGACATAATACCGGTAATATGCAGGAACAGGGATATAATACCGGTAATATGCAGGAACAGGGACATAATGCCGGTAATATGAAGGAACAGGGACATAATGCCTGTAATATGAAGGAACAGGGACGTAATGCCTGTAATATGAAGGAACAGGGAAATAATGCCTGTAATATGAAGGAACAGGGACATAATGCCTGTAATATGAAGGAACAGGGACATAATGCCGGTAATATGAAGGAACAGGGACATAATGCCTGTAATATGAAGGAACAGGGACATAATGCCGGTAATATGAAGGAACAGGGAAATAATGTCTGTAATATGAAGGAACGGGGACATAATGCCGGTAATATGAAGGAACGGGGACATAATGCCGGTAATATGAAGGAGCAGGGACATAATGCTGGTAATATGAAGAAACAGGGACATAATGCCTGTAATATGAAGGAGCAGGGACATAATGCTCGTAATATGAAGGAACGGACATATTGCCGGTAATATGAAGGAACAGGGACATAATGCCGGTAATATGAAGGAACAGGGAAATAATGCCTGTAATATGAAGAAACGGGGACATAATGCCGGTAATATGAAGGAACGGGGACATAATGCCGGTAATATGAAGGAGCAGGGACATAATGCTGGTAATATGAAGAAACAGGGACATAATGCCTGTAATATGAAGGAGCAGGGACATAATGCTCGTAATATGAAGGAACGGACATATTGCCGGTAATATGAAGGAACAGGGACATAATGCCTGTAATATGAAGGAACAGGGACATAATGCCTGTAATATGAAGGAACAGGGACATAATGCCGGTAATATGAAGGAACAGGGACATAATGCCGGTAATATGAAGGAACAGGGACATAATGCCTGTAATATGAAGGAACAGTGACATAATGCCTGTAATATGAAGGAACAGGGACACAATGCCGGTAATATGCAGGAACAGCGAAATAATGCCTGTAATATGAAGGAACAGGGACATAATGCCGGTAATATGAAGGAACAGGGACATAATGCCGGTAATATGAAGGAACAGGGACATAATGCCTGTAATATGAAGGAACAGGGAAATAATGCCGGTAATATGAGGGAACAGGGACATAATGCCTGTAATATGAAGGAACAGGGACATAATGCCGGTAATATGAAGGAACAGGGACATAATGCCGGTAATATGAAGGAACGGGGACATAATGCCGGTAATATGAGGGAACAGGGACTTAATGCCTGTAATATGAAGGAACAGGGAAATAATGCCGGTAATATGAGGGAACAGGGACATAATGCCTGTAATATGAAAGAACAGGGAGATAATGCCGGTAATATGAAGGAACAGGGACATAATGCCGGTAATATGAAGGAACAGGGACATAATGCCTGTAATATGAAGGAACAGGGACATAATGCCTGTAACGTGAAGGAACAGGGACATAATGCCGCTAATATGAAGGAACAGGGACATAATGCCTGTAATATGAAGGAACAGGGAAATAATGCCTGTAATATGAAGGAACAGGGACATAATGCCTGTAATATGAAGGAACAGGGACATAATGCCTGTAATATGAAGGAACAGGGAGATAATGCCTGTAATATGAAGGAACAGGGACATAATGCCTGTAATATGAAGGAACAGGGACATAATGCCGGTAATATGAAGGAACAGGGACATAATGCCGGTAATATGAAGGAACAGGGAAATAATGCCTGTAATATGAAGAAATAGGGACATAATGCCGGTAATATGAAGGAACAGGGATATAATGCTAGTAATATGAAGGAACGGGGACATAATGCCGGTAATATGAAGGAACAGGGACATAATGCCGGAAATATGAAGGAACAGCGACATAATGCCGGTAATATGAAGGAACAGGGATATAATGCCTGTAATATGAAGGAACAGGGACATAATGCCGGTAATATGAAGGAGCAGGGACATAATGCTGGTAATATGAAGAAACAGGGACATAATGCTCGTAATATGAAGGAACAGGGACATAATGCCGGTAATATGAAGGAGCAGGGACATAATGCCGGTAATATGAAGGAACAGGGAAATAATGCCGGTAGTATGAAGGAACAGGGACATAATGCCTGTAATATGAAGGAACAGGGACATAATGCCAGTAATATGAAGGGACAGGGACATAATGCCGGTAATATGAAGGGACAGGGAGATAATGCCGGTAATATGAAGGAACAGGGACATAATGCCGGTAATATGAAGGAACAGGGACATAATGCCGGTAAGATGAGGGAACAGGGAAATAATGCCTGTAATATGAAGGAACAGGGACATAATGCCTGTAATATGAAGGAACAGGGAAATAATGGCTGTAATATGAAGGAACAGGGACATAATGCCTGTAATATGAAGGAACAGGGAGATAATGCCGGTAATATGAAGGAACAGGGACATAATGCCGGTAATATGAAGGAACAGGGACATAATGCCGGTAAGATGAGGGAACAGGGAAATAATGCCTGTAATATGAAGGAACAGGGACATAATGCCTGTAATATGAAGGAACAGGGACATAATGCCGGTAATATGAAGGAACAGGGAAATAATGCTCGTAATATGAAGGAACAGGGACATAATGCCGGTAATATGAAGGAACAGGGACATAATGCCTGTAATATGAAGGAACGGGGACATAATGCCGGTAATATGAAGGAACAGGGAAATAATGCCTGTAATATGAAGGAACAGGGACATAATGCCGGTAATATGAAGGAACGGGGACATAATGCCTGTAATATGAAGGAACGGGGACATAATGCCGGTAATATGAAGGAACGGGGACATAATGCCTGTAATATGAAGGAACGGGGACATAATGCCGGTAATATGAAGGAACAGGGACATAATGCCTGTAATATGAAGGAACAGGGACATAATGCCTGTAATATGAAGGAATTGGACATAATGCCTGTAATGTGAAGGAACAGGGACATAATGCCGGTAATATGAAGGAACAGGGACATAATGCCGGTAATATGAAGGAACAGGGACATAATGCCGGTAATATGAAGGAACAGAGACATAATGCCTGTAATATGAAGGAACGGGGACATAATGCTGGTAATATGAAGGAACAGGGACATAATGCCTGTAATATGAAGGAACAGGGACATAATGCCTGTAATATGAAGGAATTGGACATAATGCCTGTAATGTGAAGGAACAGGGACATAATGCCGGTAATATGCAGGAACAGTGACATAATGCCGGTAATATGAAGGAACAGGGACATAATGCCTGTAATATGCAGGAACAGGGACATAATGCTGGTAATATGAAGGAACAGGGACATAATGCCGGTAATATGAAGGAACAGGGACATAAAGCCGGTAATATGAAGGAACAGGGACATAATGCCGGTAATATGAAGGAACAGGGACATAAAGCCGGTAATATGAAGGAACAGGGACATAATGCCTGTAATATGAGGGAGCAGGGACGTAATGCCGGTAATATGAAGGAACAGGGACATAATGCATGTAATATGAAGGAACAGGGACATAATGTCGGTAATATGCAGGAACAGGGACATAATGCCGGTAATATGAAGGAACAGGGACATAAAGCCGGTAATTTGAAGGAACAGGGACATAATGCCTGTAATATGAAGGAGCAGGGACATAATGCCGGTAATATGAAGGAACAGGGACATAAAGCCGGTAATATGAAGGAACAGGGACATAATGCCTGTAATATGAGAGAGCAGGGACGTAATGCCGGTAATATGAAGGAACAGGGACATAATGCATGTAATATGAAGGAACAGGGACATAATGTCGGTAATATGCAGGAGCAGGGACATAATGCCGGTAATATGAAGGAACAGGGACATAAAGCCGGTAATATGAAGGAACAGGGACATAATGCCTGTAATATGAGGGAGCAGGGACGTAATGCCGGTAATATGAAGGAACAGGGACATAATGCATGTAATATGAAGGAACAGGGACATAATGTCGGTAATATGCAGGAACAGTGACATAATGCCGGTAATATGAAGGAACAGGGACATAATGCCTGTAATATGAAGGAACAGGGACATAATGCCGGTAATATGCAGGAACAGGGACATAATGCCGGTAATATGAAGGAACAGGGACATAATGCCGGTAATATGAAGGATCAGGGACATAATGCCGGTAATATGAAGGAACAGGGACATAATGCATGTAATATGAAGGAACAGGGACATAATGCCGGTAATATGAAGGAACAGGGACATAATGTCGGTGATATGAAGGAACAGGGACATAATGCCGGTAATATGAAGGAACAGGGACATAATGCCGGTAATATGAAGGAACAGGGACATAATGCCGGTAATATGAAGGAACAGGGACATAATGCCGGTAATATGAAGGAACAGGGACATAATGCCGGTAAGATGAAGGAACAGGGACATAATGCCGGTAATATGAAGGAACAGGGACATAATGACCCAAATATGAAGGAACAGGGACATAATGCCGGAAATATGAAGGAACAGGGACATAATGCCGGTAATATGAAGGAATAGGGACATAATGGCTGTAATATGAAGAAACAGGGACATAATGCCTGTAATATGCAGGAACAGGGACGTAATGCAGGTAATATGAAGGAACAGGGACATAATGCTGGTAAGATGAGGGAACAGGGACATAATGCCGGTAATATGAAGGAACAGGGACATAATGCCGGTAATATGAAGAAATAAGGACATAATGCCGGTAATATGAAGGAACAGGGAAATAATGCCTGTAATATGAAGGAATAGGGACATAATGGCGGTAACATGAAGGAACAGGGACATAATGCCGGTAATATGAAGGAACAGGGACATAATGCCTGTAATATGAAGGAACAGGGACATAATGCCGGAAATATGCAGGAACAGGGATATAATGCCGGTAATATGAAGAAATAAGGACATAATGCCGGAAATATGAAGGAACAGGGACATAATGCCGGTAATATGAAGAAATAAGGACATAATGCCGGAAATATGAAGGAACAGGGACATAATGCCGGTAACATGAAGGAACAGGGACATAATGCCGGTAATATGCAGGAACAGGGATATAATGCCGGTAATATGAAGGAACAGGGAAATAATGCCTGTAATATGAAGGAATAGGGACATAATGCCTGTAATAAGAAGGAACAGGGACATAATGCCGGTAATATGAAGGAACGGGGACATAATGCCGGAAATATGCAGGAACAGGGATATAATGCCGGTAATATGAAGGAACAGGGAAATAATGCCTGTAATATGAAGGAACAGGGACATAATGCCGGTAATATGAAGGAACAGGGACATAATGCCGGTAATATGAAGGAATAGGGACATAATGCCTGTAATATGAAGGAACTGGGACATAATGCCGGTAATATAAAGGAACAGGGACATAATGCCGGTAATATGAAGGAACAGGGACATAATGCCGGTAATATGAAGGAATAAGGACATAATGCCTGTAATATGAAGGAACAGGGACATAATGCCGGAAATATGAAGGAACAGGGACATAAAGCCGGTAATGTGAAGGAACAGGGACATACTGCCGGTAATATGAAGGAACAGGGACATAATGCCGGAAATATGAAGGAACAGGGTCATAATGCCAGTAATATGAAGGAACAGGGACATAATGCCTGTAATATGAAGGAACAGGGACATAATGCCGGAAATATGAAGGAACAGGGACATAATGCCAGTAATATGAAGGAACAGGAAAATAATGCCGGTAATATGAAGGAACAGGGACATAATGCCGGTAATATGAAGGAACAGGGACATACTGCCGGTAATATGAAGGAACAGGGATATAATGCCGATAATATGAAGGTACAGGGACATAAAGCCGGTAATGTGAAGGAACAGGGACATACTGCCGGTAATATGAAGGAACAGGGACATAATGCCGGAAATATGAAGGAACAGGGACATAATGGCAGTAATATGAAGGAACAGGGACATAATGCATGTAATATGAGGGAACAGGGACATAATGCCGCTAATATGAAGGAACAGGGAAATAATGCCTGTAATATGAAGGAATAGGGACATAATGCCGGTAACATGAAGGAACAGGGACATAATACCGGTAATATGCAGGAACAGAGACATAATACCGGTAATATGCAGGAACAGGGATATAATACCGGTAATATGCAGGAACAGGGACATAATGCCGGTAATATGAAGGAACAGGGACATAATGCCTGTAATATGAAGGAACAGGGACGTAATGCCTGTAATATGAAGGAACAGGGAAATAATGCCTGTAATATGAAGGAACAGGGACATAATGCCTGTAATATGAAGGAACAGGGACATAATGCCGGTAATATGAAGGAACAGGGACATAATGCCTGTAATATGAAGGAACAGGGACATAATGCCGGTAATATGAAGGAACAGGGAAATAATGTCTGTAATATGAAGGAACGGGGACATAATGCCGGTAATATGAAGGAACGGGGACATAATGCCGGTAATATGAAGGAGCAGGGACATAATGCTGGTAATATGAAGAAACAGGGACATAATGCCTGTAATATGAAGGAGCAGGGACATAATGCTCGTAATATGAAGGAACGGACATATTGCCGGTAATATGAAGGAACAGGGACATAATGCCGGTAATATGAAGGAACAGGGAAATAATGCCTGTAATATGAAGAAACG